>NC_089829.1:35703447-35960947 GCF_035046505.1 Tiliqua scincoides
TGCTCGTGAGCTTCCTGGAGACATCTGATCAATCACTATGGGAAATGGGATGCTAGACTAGATGAACCATTGGTCTGATTCAGCAGGTCTCTTCTCATGCTCTTGAGGGCATCGCAGTGGTGGTGTGGAGGCTAGGTTGGACTAGCTATTATGCTGAGTACATGAAACCAGATCGTTTAGCATGGATGGACCAGAGTGAATTATATGGGAGAGCAATTGTCATCTTTCCTACCCAATAGCCCTTTGAAGCTGCTTGGCATCTTCTGCAGCCCCCAGAGATTACCCCAGAGACAGGTCAACCTTGCACCTGAATAAGAGATTGACTGCTTTTTAAAACCCCACTATTAATCTCTGAATAAGTCTCCGAGTCCTTCTGAGGCAGCCCTTCTTTCTTCAAGGATTTTCCATAAACCTAGTGAAATATTCCTCTGTCAAACTCTCATCTGTTTCCTCTGAATCTGTTCTGATGGGCACTGCAAGTCTGGCATTGCTGAGGAACCAAGACTGAATCATCACCACCATATGGCAAATGTAGGGTAATAAACAGTTTTAAAATAAAACACTCTGTATATTTCCTGATGTAGGTATGATTTCTGACAATCTTAGGGAAAATATTGTTGGCAGTGGACCCAGAATTCTTGCTGTAGGGTTTCCAAGATTTTCTGTTTGGTGTGAGTGAAGTTTCTGAAAAGATTGAAAAATAATGCTCTCTTCCAAGATATGAGCATGCTGCAGTCTTCCTGTTAAAACAGTGCTAGATGGATTTTCACTCTCATTTTTACAAAGACATTGGGTTGTATTTAAAGGTTCCTTCATCTGCAAAAAAGAGCCCTTCAAAGAAGGGTCATTTTACTGATGACATTTTACCAGGATCATGCTGGATTTTCCTTGAATTGGCTCTCCATTAGCTCTGTAATGGAGTGTCATCGGAGGCTTCTTTCCACCAAATGTTGAAAGATCTTGCCTCTGTTGTAGACTCACTAGATAGTCTGGGATGGGTTGCACCTTCTTGTGCTCAGATATCATCCACATATGTGGATTTCATGGTACCAAATCCCTTACATAAAGGTGTCCTCAGTCTCATGCTTGTCTGCATGTGGGTGGAAGAGGTAGCCTGTCAACTGGAATTTCATGCATGAACAAACTTCTGTGAACTTCCTGGTCACAGGAGCTCAATGCCACAAGTATATATAATTACGTAGCACCCAGGACTTTCTCCATGCAGTGAAGTGCAACTGAGTCCACATGTAGGGGATTTAGTGCTAATGGACCATATATGTACCTGTGAAAAATCAGGGCAAATGCGCATCTGTGTTTGGTGCAGTATGCTTCCATATATGACCTCTCTAGATAGCAATTCAATGGCTCAGTCACCATCATGGCCCAGAATGAAATTTCATGGTCACCTGAACTGCTGGGCAGGGGGAGGTGGGGAGGAGGCATTCCAGGGTGGGGGAGGTGGAGGGAGGGCAGGGAGAGGGCGAGGAGGAGGCATGATGTGTGGGAGGGAGGAGGCAGGACTGGTGGAGCTTCCTGAGCCTCCTGTGGGTAACCGTAGAATTGTGTAGAACCGTAGAAAAAGCCCCATTGCAGGACTACTCTCCTTACCCAGGAGGGGGAGGGGGTGAAAGTCCCCTTCTCCTAAAGGTGCTGCTGGGGTAGTGCTCAGGATGCAGTGGCAGGTAGCCAATTTTGGTGCTGCTGCAGCGCCGTGCGCCAGGCAGCTCAGGATTGGGCTGTAAGATTGCAGTCCTATACACACTCAACTAGGAATAAGTTCCATTGAACTCAACTCAATAGGGCTTACTTCTGGGTAGACATGTATAGGATGATAGGATTGTTCTGCAATTTGATTTATATAAACTCACCAATGATGTCATGCTGGCTTAGCAGGATAGGGCCTTCTCACGTCATGCTGGACAAGCTGCAACATCTGAACTTCTGTTCCCCCAGCTCCTAGAAGAGTGGCTCAGAATATGCAGTCCTCACATTGCACTATGAAACGCTCTAGGGCTTGCTGGGTGGGTGACGTGCTTTAAGAGCACCGTGAAGGGAAGTAACAAGGAAGTGATAATTGAAACTTGACGTGGCCTAATTTGAAATGGGGGTGCATCCTCATAAGCCCCGTGCGTTTGTAGTTCAAGATCGTACACAGCTCGTCCCTTTAGCTCTCGATGTATGTGTCTTGCCTATTGCTTGGAAGTGACTGTGTACAGGCAGAACATAATTGGCAGCCTGTGACATCCCTGTCTGCAAGTGTCTCTCTAAATGGAGCATATTTCAGCCTTTATCTGGTGATGGCTGTTACCTAAGCGGAGCCCAGGGCCATCTCAAAGGGCTTGTAGCGGCTAATGGTGCCTATTAGGACTGGCAATTAGCTGGGGAAACTCTCGCCGAGGCAGCTCAGACACCCACTAGCTTTCAGCTCTTTTCACTTCCTTTCAGTTAACTAGCTGTGCCTAATAGAAGAGACAAGGGACAGGTAAGGCAAGTGTGTCGTCGCAGAGAAGGAAGAAAGGTTGGGGGAGACACGCACAAAAGCATCAAGGAGAAAATAATAGAGGGGGAAAATAATAGAGTTGTATGAATGCAGAAGAGAGGATCAGGGTATATTCTGCCTGTTATTAAAACAAAAACACCGGCAAACACCTATCCTTGCCGGTCAGTGTCGGAAGCTACAGCCGGACAACCAACTCCCCCACTGTAGTTCAGAGATAACAATACTATCTAATTAGGTGGTTTAGGTCATAAAAAAAGAGATCCCCCATACATATGGCAGTGGCTGGTTTCCATGGTGCAAACAATGGTTTCGATAGAAACGTGGAACAGAACATCAGAGAATTAAGATAATAAATTAGTTTCATTGAATAATAAAGGCTTGCACTTACCCATTAATTAAGGGTAATCGTACGCCATAAGCTTTTGTGTGCTATAAGTAATTTGTTACCCTTCGCCATAAATATATAGAGGATTAAAAATTCAATACACCTAACAGGTAGAGAATTTTTTTCAATATATGTTACAAAAGATGTGTGTCTTGTATTATTCTTAATAGAGGGAGAACACATCAATTATCTAGAGGTGTGTATGGTGTGTGTGTGTGTGTGTGAGTTCTACAAAGATATGAAAGAGTAAATGAATTCTTTTCATATATGTGTAATGCATAGTTTCCGTGCATTTATGAAAAGAAATCCACTACGGTTCCAGATCTTTACGGAAACCTTGAACTATTATTGAAATCTTTCACTGGTTACTTGCCTGAATATATATATATATATATATATATATATATATATATATATATATATATATATATATAAAACAAGCTTCAATGATACACCAAGTCCCCAATAATGAATGTACAATTATTGTACAGTGAAATATAAAAATTGCACAGTGCTACATTGTCCCTATATTGGTCCTTTTAAGATTTTGTATCCTAAGGTGCTTTACAACCTCTCACAAATGTACCTTGAAAAAAGAAAACACCCTTTTGAGTTTTGTATGCAATTGAGAACAAATGTCTTAAGATTAACCTTGGCGGTTAGAAATAGTCTCTGGCTTTTGTTGGGTCCAAAAGAGAGCTGCAGGGCATCAAAAGCAAAGGGTTCAAGACCTGCTGTTCGGAATGCAACGCCGGTATCCAAAGCCAGGCATTGCGGACCGCAGAGACTGACGCTGTGTAGAAGAAGACTTTTTGTGAACTATTTCTTTTTCAAACCAATTCACTCTTTTATTTTTAAATACGGATAACCTTTGCACGTTCTATTCTCTAGCTTTTCAGAGTAGAAAGAAAAAAGACTTAACGGTATTCTACCTGCCCTGCAATTTCTTAGCAAAACTATGTCTACACCACTTGTGTGACCCATCAAGCCAAACATAGGGTGTGGTTACCAGGCACTTGACAACTTCCTGTTTTGCCCTCCTGAAGCAGGAAGCTGACCCAACATTGGTGCCCAGTAGCCGTTTGCAAAGCCTTTGATCACAGAAGGAAGAATAAAAGAGGGCATGAATCAGTCTTGTGCATATATGATTATTATGCCTCAAGCCTTTATATCCCAATGTTATTTCTTTATTTAAAGATCTCTACTCTGGCTTTGGTTTAGTTCTAATGGCCCCCAAGGCAGCATACAAAACTAGTGATTTGCACATGCTATAGTCCAATCAGAAATTGGCTACTGTTATGTATGCAAGTTATGCAGGATCGGAATCCTGCATAACCGATTGGCCCAGTGTTATGGCTGGGCAATAGGGTGGTGGATCAAAATCCTACCGTCCGATTGGCCCTCTAGTTTAGTGTTTCAACAGCACCAGTCATGGGGAATCTGGGCAGAGCTAAGGCATATAAAGCCAGGGGTGTTTACCTTGTGTTTTCATTGCCAGGTTCTGTTCTGAAGATGAAATAAATGTGTTGAGCTGTTATCTCTATGTCTTCCTTTATTCGCATGGACCCACTATTTAACAGCTACTTTGATTAAAAATCACAACATATACACTTATAGTCTCCAACAATATGTTTTTGGATGCTTCCTGTCCTATCCTGACTGTCTCTTTCAGTACATCTTGTGTGTTAATGATATTTTTTTCAGAAGAATGCTGAAGTATCACAACCTTAAATTGCATACCATTTGGCAGCAGTCATATCCTTTCAAAAATGGATCAAGGAGGGAACAAGCAAACATGGGAATACAACACTGGACACAGAACGGGCAGTTGAGGTGTAGGATCACAGTTTGAAGTGCCAAGGGAGGAAAACGATGACTGGAGTCTACACAAAACCATCATATATAATTCAAGAGAATTTGGAGTATTTACTGTAAGAGAGGCTGTAAGGCTGTAAGAGCCTCTGCTTAGAAGAAGCCTGGCAGGGTTTAAATGCAGCCTGATGTCCTCTTGATTCTGACAAAGGTACCTCCCCTGGCATGCTGTGAATAGTTGATATGCCAAAGGACAATTCACCTCTCAATGCACAAAGCCACTGGGCAGGAGGGTCACAAATCCTTTAACACTTACTCACCCGCAATTTTAAGGTGCTAAATAGAATTGCCGTGGTGTGTGCCGCAACGTTTGAAATCTATTAGATGAGAAAGCAAATGGCAGATTAAAAGAGGAGTTGGGGGAACCCACGCACCCTGTTTCCAACAAAAGCAAACCCTCAGTCATTCCTTTCCACACTCTCCCCCCTCCCAATAATAAAAAAAAACCCTCTTAATGTTAAACATGACCTTTGGATTTAAGAACCACAAATGTTCCGAGGAAGTTGAAAAACACGCTGTATGGGAGAACTAAAAAAACAGCAGGAACAGATGCCATGATTTGGCACACAGTAGGGAGAGAAGAACAGAAAATGGCATTCTACACAGAAGACATTTTCTTTTAACTCTCTTTGTTTTCTCATAGGGAGATGAGGGTTGGTGCTCTGTGGGCTTGGCTCTTTACTTTGGGAAGCCCAAAGGATCAGGGAGGTGGAAAGTTGTGCTTTGTTTGCAAAGAAAAGTTAAACTGGTCATTAAAAAATGTTATCTGCAAAGTAGGGTTAGTCTGGGAAGAGGGAAAAACATAATCCAGAGAAACTGGGGATGGTGGTTTCTGAAGGGTCAACACCAATGCCCAAACTTTGCAGAAACGTATTTTAGAAGGGGAGGGTCCTGGCCGATCTGTGCTTCACCAAATGCTGATTGAGCAGGTCCGCACACCCTTGAAACTCATCATTTGTGATGAGTGCTAAATTGTGAGTTGCGCCCTTAGCAGTTACATCATTTCATCAACTCAGCGCTTAGTTTGGCTTAGGAAACAAGGAACCAAGGGTGGCATTCGGAATCAGACAGGTCAGAGACACTGGCTTGTTGCTCACACTCTTGAGATGCTTCCACAACTGTGCCACCCCACTTGAACCCTCCAGTGTTGGTGGCAGTAGTAGCATAGGTCAGTCATGAGACTCACTCTGCCAATGTGCCAGGCGTCCTTTCTACAGAAGGGCGTGTCCCCCAGAGGCCACTGTATCATTACAAGGTCTCTAGGAAATACTCCTTTTGGCCAGTGGGGAGAAGGTGCCACCAGTCACCACCTCTTGTAAGGTGTGGGGGGGGGGGACGGGACAGTGCAGGTTGTTATCTCCAACAACCTGTTGCCAGTGCTGAAAGTGGACATCAGTGGAACTGCTGGAAAGAAAATACGATTCTGTTGCAAAATCAGAGAGCAAAATAAGCCATTGGAGAAGAAGGCAATGGACCTTGAAGACCTGGTGGAAAGAACCTCAGTCTACCTGCACTACCCACCACACACACTATACAAACCAGATAAGGTGGATGTAATGCACAAATCCAGTTCTAAAGTATTTATGAACTCACTTGCTTCAGTCAGAGTGACTGTCTAGCTTCACAGCAAACAATAGTAGTGTATATCTAATTCATTTGTCATGTTGTTATAATTAGTCATTGAGTGTATTTGCAGCATTTATTTGCATTTGTTTGTGAAGAATCAAGCTGTCAAAGAAGGATCAAGGCAACTCATTCTCTTGGAATGTTTTGGGAGAGTTTGCTTCTTGTATAAGGAGAGGGGAAGGGGATTGTGCAGGACCTACAAATTATTTCCGGCAACGAGCTGGTGGATTGTCTGCTGCTTAGTTTGCTTTCAGGATTTATCAACTCTACCTCTTTGCTAGTCACTCATGGGGCTAATTTAGGGGACATGGAATGGATTACTGTTTCCTTTCTGTGAGTTGCAACTTAAGTTTCTGTCCAAAAAAAATTGCATGTTAATGAACATGTCCTGGGAGAGGGATGTGTGCAAGTATGTGTTGGAATCTAAATGGGCAGAAGAGTTGATGAGCACAACTCTGCATTTCTCAAGAACTTAAAATTCAACTCTTAACTTGGATTGCCATGGAAAAACGGAGCATTGACCTAACGTATAAAACAAATTTTATAGCCACCTAGATTGTACTAGGTGCCATTTAAAAGAAAGGGGGTGTGGAAGTTTAAATTGCAAACAAGTTCTGTTTCATGGTGTTAATTTTTTTTTTGTCTCTTCCACAACTGCCATCAATAACACAAAACTCTTTTGCTGGCTCTGCATCACATCAAATGGGCCCAAGCAACCAATCTGATCCGATGTCAGCAGGAAGGTTCCAGCCATCCCGAGTATGTGACTTCTGTCATATCCTTTCTCCATCCTTCAGCTCGATAGTGACTGAGACTGTTCAGGGATTCCCTCCTCCCTGTTCTCTCTTAAATGCAACATGTCTCCGATTCCATTTGCCTGCCCAAGGAACGATGTGCTGTATTGATTATCAGCATAAGAGCCATATGAGGTGTAGGAAGTGTGAATTAGTAGTTTGTCTGTAGACATGCAGGTTGTACGTGATGAGAGTGTATTATAAAAAGCCATACTGACTCCACATACTTTGTCAAAACATCTCTATTTCTATTTTCAGAATGTTAGAACAAAAGTGTTTTGAAAATATAAGTCACACATTGAATGTCGTATCTTGAAATAAAATCATTCTATCCCTATGTACTGGGCTAAAGTTATGGTTAAGAGTATGAGCTGGAGAGCCTCAAGTTAGAAACATGGGAAGCTGTCTTACTGAGTCCAATGAGTGCAGTCACTGATGATCCTGGCCCCTATGCCTCCCTGGGCCAAGACCACTGGGTGCTGCCCCCTGCTGTCCAGGGACCTTCAGAAGCCTCTGGAAGGCCTTTAAACCCCCTTCTGGCACTTTGGCCTTCAGAGGCTGCCAGAGGGCCTTTGAACCCCTCTTCCTGTTTTTGACCAAAAACCAGAAGTGAGATTTAAAGGCCCTCCTGAAGCCTGCAAAGGCCTCTGGATGGGGGCAGGGGTGTCAGGAGGCAAGGAAGGTGGTGCCGCCCCCAGAGGTGTGGCACCCTGGGACATTTGCCCCTCTTGCCTGCCTAGGAATGCCACTGAGTGCAGTATTGTTAACACTGACTAGTAGCACCTCTCCAGGATTTCCAAAATGTTTCTTTCCCAGTCCCACTTGCAAATTCCAGGGATTGGGACCTTATGCATGCAAAATATGTGCTCTGTCACTGAGTTACAGCCCTATCAAATAAACTTTCTTCAGTTACAAGCTTCCTAGGATAGATAATCCCCTGTTCTCTCAGAGTCAATTCTATCGGGGTCAGACTGCCTATTGCATTAAATGTAAAGTTTGACGCTGCATGTTTATCTTTCTAAGGCTATATATACAAAATGTGTTAACAGTGTAGAGTGGATCCTCTGTATCCACAGGAGTTTGGTTCCGGGACCCCCCGCAGATGACAAAATCAGTGGCTGCTTCAGTCTGCAGTTGTAACGCTGAGAAAATGCTGTAAATTTGCATAAATTGCATTTACGCATTTGCACACATTGTGTAAATTGCTTGAACTTGCGTTAATTGACTAAACTTAGAAAGTGCTGTAGCCAAAGAGAGCTGTGAAAAGGTGAGGAGGCTACAACAGGGCAGGTAAAAAAAAAGTTAATGCATTTTCAATCCGCGGACAGTTAAATGCATGGATGCGGAACCCACAAATACAGCCAGCCCACCGGATCTCTTTTCAGCCAAGAGTTCACAATATGGGTTTACATAGCAAAATAAATGAAAAGATGATATCTTGTCTCAAAGGGATCACAGCCTTTTAAAAAAAGATGCCAAAGAACTGACCCTGTGCTTTTTTCCATGTTCCAGACCTAGCACTCTAGCCACTATACCACACTGCCTCAACCAACAATGTGCAACAGTTGCAAGTAGTAGTAGCTTGAAGCCTAAAGGTAAGCAATTGTCCCTTTTGTGTGTTGTCTCCTAAAGTCTCTGAGGTTTTGCAGGTATTCCATCCTTCTGCCCCCATCTTTTGCAACCTCCCCCATCTCTCTATCCATGTGTGTGAGTGCATGTATACCTGCCCACTGACTATTCCATTTCATGCACCTGACGAAGTGCACTGCAGCTTATGCTGAAATAAATTGGTTTGTCTTTAAGGTGCTACAAGACCCTTGGTGGTTTTTCTCTTGCAACAGACTTAATACAGCTGCTCCCCCTCTGGAAGTTGCTAACAGGTTTTTTGAAGGATGACAAGAATCTACAAAACCCGGTGAGAACAGATATCCCAGTGAGACCTGGGTTGGCCTACTAAAGAGCGCGCAGGCTGAGAAAAAGTGACTGGCCCAAGGTCACCCAGGAAGCATCATGGCTGAGGGGGGAATTTGAACCTGGATCTTCCAGGTCTAAGTCCACCTCCCAAAGCACTACATCATCCTGGGTCTCATCCCAACATAAGAAGAGCCCCGCTGGATCAGGCCAAAGGCCCATCTAGTTCAGCTTCCTGTATCTCACAGTGGCCCACCAAATGCTTCAGGGAGCAAACAAGACAACAGGCACAACCTGTGTCTGGTGTCCTCCCCTGCATCTGGCAATCAGAGGCAACCTGCCTCTAAAACCAAGAGCTTGCACACACCTACTATGACTTGTAACCCGTAATGAACTTCTCCTCCAGAAATTTGTCCAGTCCTCTCTTAAAGGCATCCAGGCAAGATGCCATTACTACTTCCTGTGGCAAAGAGTTCCACAAACTAATTACAAGCTGGATAAAGAAATACGTATTTTCTTCAGTCTGTCCTAACTCTCCCAACACTCAGCTTTCGTGGATAATAATAACGAGGTATTTATGTACCGCCTTTCTGGTCATCGGATTACTCCTCTGACTTTATTCAAGGCGGTTTACTTAGGCAGGCGTTTCTAAACCCCTCAAGGGGATTTTTACAATCATAAAGGTTCTCTCTTTCAAGAACCAACCACATTTCAGAATGGATCTTCCTGCTTTGGTCTCACTTCTGGCCTCCAGTTCTCCTACGCAGGCTGGCAAGCAGCTCCATCGCTCACATGGAGAGCAGCTAAGATGCTTCTTGCTCACACCAAGAGCAGGTGGAATCACTCAGCTTGTCAGCTGCTTCAAGGTCGCCATTCTGAGCCGTTCAGGGAACTGCCGGTGTCCTCGAACTGATGACCTTCTGATGTTATCTTTGGGCTAACGGAGGCTCTACCCTCTAGACCAGACCTCCTGCCCTAGGAGATGTCCTAGGATATCCCGTAGTTCTTGCGCAATATGTTGTGAAGGGATTGGGCAAGCTCATAGCCAAGTAATGATTCTGTTTTGGATTTCTGCTTCCAAAACCTTGCACTAACGCTGCCATGCACAGAAGCCCTCTTATGTGAGTGGAGGGATAACTTGAGATTCAACCTAGAAAAAAAATGAACAGGTATACCACACAGGTAATGAATCTCTATTATGATGCCTTCAAGTCTCTGGGGGGAAAACCGACTCTTGTCTGTACCTAGCCTTAAAAACAACAGATGCTCGTGTGCCAAACTCCCAACCACTGATGAAAAACATTTGACCCTCATTTTTATCAAGGTGTCTGCATAAGTTTGGTGAGACCTTTTTCACCCCTTCAATGTATTTGTTCTACTGTGGAGACAGTTTAGTAGTCAAAACTGTAGGAAATTGAATATACACTTACTGTATAAAAATGATATGCTTGGTTAGTGATAGTTTAGTAGAAATAAGTACATCAATCATGGGATAGCAGGTTGTCGGCTAGTTCTGTGTCGGAGAAACATGGAACAAAAAATGTGATGAATGTCGGGCACGTTTTACAAAAGTCCCGTGCCAAGAATGATGTACAATAAAGCTCTATTTTTTTTTTTTGCTTTCTCTCCCCTACAGAAAAAAATCTTCGAAAGGAATGCTCAATAAAGACCCCGCAAAATATCAAGCTCTCTATTCTGACATGTGTGTAATTACAAATTCATCCTCATTGTACGTTTTCTGTCTGGATGGAAAGAGGCATACCCCTTTAATGCTGTTCTGCCATTCACAGGGAGAAGGATAATTTTCAGCACTAGTTAACACACACACACACACACACACACACACACACACACACACACACACAGACTGAGAAGCATGAGAACTCAGGATGTAGGATCCTTGCCCGGCCAAGGAGTGGAGCTTGTGTACTGGGATTTGAATACAGAACATTGAGACTGGCAACTTAGGCTGGAGTATTATCAGACATAAGGTGAGATGCTTGGATGCTACTGGGAACAAAGGCTCTGCGTCCCTTAATCATCCATTCCCTAACTGGGCAAAGTGGCACTTTTTTAAAAGTGGTGTTTTCAATAGAGATGTGACTGAATCTCTCCTGGCAAGATCTGCAATGGTCTGCATAGTTCTGGACTAACCCTGCTCCCCTGCAGTTTGGATTTCAGTAGAACCCTCTATAGGCTTATGAAACCGTGGAGGCTCCCCACAGTTTGATCATGTCTGGGAGTGTGTCCATATGTCCCGTACCTGCCGTGTTCCGTAGCTTTGTCCCCCCAGGCCTCTAGCATATGATAAACACTGTACTTGGGAAGAGATCCCAGCATTCCTACTTGCAGACAGAATCTCTCCCTGAGTATAGGTGGTGCCTCAGTATCCACTAATTTGGTATCCACTGATTTGACTCACCACTGATACTAGGGTCCAATATATGGGGCGAATAATGGAATCTAATGGAATGAAATTATTCCATTAGGCGCAATGGAGGAGCAAGAAACCTGGAAGTGGTTCTATAAAGCTATTTCTCCACTGATTTTTTTTTTAATGCACTGGGGGTTCCAGAATGGAACTCAGATGGATAATGAGACACAACCTGTACAGCATGTGATTATGTATTCAAGCACTCTCAATGTGGGGACAGGAGGAGGCACAGAGTACAGCAGTAAGAAAGGCAGGTCTTGCGTTTGCACCCCTAGCAGTTATGAAACCATGGAGAGCCTCCAGTTTTATAAGGTGCCTGTGGGGGGGGGGGCAGCATGATTGAGATGTACAAAATTATGTAGGAGATTGATAGAGTGGATAGAGGGATGTTCTTTTCTCTTTCACACAACACCAGAACCGGGGGACATCCACTAAAACAGAGTGTCAGAAGAGTTAGAACAGATAAAAGAAAACATTTCTTTATGCAGTATATAATTAGTCTGTGGAACTCCTTGACACAGAATGGCTTTTGGCCTAGACACCTTTAAAAGGGGATTGGACAGATTTATGGAGGAAAAGTCCATCACAGGATACAAGCCATGATGGCGATGTGCAACCTCCTAATTTTAGAAGTAGGCTATCTCAGAATGTCAGATGCAAGGGAGAGACACTGCGATGTAGGTCTCTGATTCTCTTGGATGCTCCATGGGGCATCTAGTGGGCCACTGTGAGATTCAGGAAGCTGGACTAGATGGGTCTCTGGCCTGATCCAGGAATGCTCTTATGTTCTTAACTCCATCTAGGACTTACAATTCTATGTATTCTAGACATTTTGTATATTTTTAGAAACTTGCATTTCGATGTAGACTTTGCAATGCATTATTGCATCAGCTGCTTGAGTAGGCAATTAAAAAAAATCCTTGAAGAAATATATTGAAATATGAAATTTGTTGGTGACAGGAAAACAGGGAATTTTTAAGCAGAAGAGGGTGGAATTGAAACCAAAGCAATCTGTATCAAGATTCACCAGAATAGATAGAGATCCATCCTTCCTTAAGTGTCTATTACTTGATGTTACTGAGAGACTGGGGAGGGGCTGCTGTTTTTGATAGCAGTCATGTGTCTCTCATATTGCTTAGAGCTCTCTTGGAGTTACTAAGTGCTGTGCTCCAGGCTATGCAATCCTATCTACACTTACCAGGCAGTCAGCTCCATTGACTATAATGGGGCTTGCATCTGAATAGACATGCATAAGATTGGGCTCCCAGCCTTGAGACCCCTCTGTTTAGGGAGCAGTCAGGTAATGACCACAAGTCAGATCTTGCATCAGCACCAAATCTTGGCAACCTAGAATCTAATTAAAAAACCTTGAAGACATCCCAGACTGAGGGACCCCTTGGGCAAGACTGCCTTTAGTAGTCAGCTCTCCTTGAGTGGGCCTACCTCCCCCTCACAGCCCATTATCCCCCTCTTTCTGTCCCTCCCCCCTGTCCACACCATGAACCAGAGGGAAATTCAAGGTGCTGGACTGTCTTTCACTCCTGAGAGGGCAGCTGGTGCTCTTCTACTTACTAAAGTCAGTTCTCTTTATATGTTAATTCCCTTATCTGCAAAATTGCTACCTTCTCTCATTATCTGCACCTTTGTTCTCATTATCTGCTATGCGGAGACCTTCTGGAGGCTGCAGGTACTTTCAGAATGGCACCCAGGACCAGCGCAGACCCCTTTAAAATGGTCAGTGGAAGCTTCCACTAGTAATTTCAAAGGGGTTTGAGCTGGTTGGAGGTGCCATGCTGGAAGTACTGTCAGCCTCTGGAAGTTCTCTGCAGCATTCAGAGATATTTTGGCACTTCATGCTGCACTCTGCTGGTGTCCTGAGGGTCTTTGCTGGACTCCTCTGATGGCATCCCTTCCTCCTCCTGCATTTACATCAGGGGTGCTCAATAGGTGGATTGCGATCTACCGGTAGATCGCGAGGCAAAATGAGTAGATCGCGAGGCAAAATGAGTAGATCGCGGAGCCCTGTCTCTCCAAACTGTTAATATGTCAGTTTCGTCTAGTGACTAGATGAAACTGACATATTTAGCTGACACTAAACTGACACTGAAACTGACACTTTAGCTGCTCTTCAGGCATGCAGCAACAAAACTGACAAAACTGACTAGACTCCAGCAGGGGCTCCATACATTAAAGGGGGTGTCTGTCAGACGCTTCCTTCCCCCCTGGTAGATCTCCGGGCCTTGCTGGGTTTCAAAGTAGCTCTCGAGCTGAAAAAGTGTGAGCACCCCTGATTTACATCATGTCCAGTACTATTGATTTATGACAGTACTATTGTAATGTCCATGGTGGGAGGAGGCCCCTGCCCTGGGGTCTGTACCCCAGGGGCTTACCGGGTCTAGACGCGGTGGTCAGCGGTGAAGTAACGCATGGGACACAGGTAGGGCAGCTTTACACAGACAGTTTAATTGAGTCAATCTCTTTACATTCATGGGGCTCATTGTTTCACGGCCCCCTTCAGTCTATGCTGACTGATGCTGGTATCGGCAGAGCGGTTCTGGCCCTGTTCCTTCGGGTTCCTGGGAGTTGGGAGTCCAGGCTTCCCGGCCCGGGTCCCTCTGCCGGGTTTCGGGAGGCCTCTGCCCCGGCTGGCAGGGATCCGGCTGGCTGGCCCTGGGATGGCCCCGGCCCCTTGGTGTTGGCTCCCTTCTCCGTTTGTACTCCGGGTTTGTAGTTGGCATCGAGTGCCCCTCTCGACCACCACGGCTCTCCAGGGTATGCCCCTTGGGACTGGGCAGGCCCTGGAGGTTCTGGCCCCAACCTCCTGTCTCTGTAGCTGACCGTAGTCTCCTCCCTACGGAGGCCTCTCTCCTTTCCCCTTGGCCGGGGTCACCCTTTCCCTCAGGCTTCCTTCTGGCCTTCCACCCCTCTGGCAAGGAGTGACCTCCCTCTTCCCTCTCCAGTTCCCTTATGAGGCTTACCTCCGGCTGGCCTGACCCCACCCTTCCTTCCCAGTGTCTTCCTGCTCCCAGCTGTTCCTTGTCCCTACTCCCCTGTAGGTGTCCTGCCCAGTCCTGCTGACACTTGGGGCTTCCTCCCGAGTAGACCTTGTCTCCTGAGGAGACCTTTGTGTCTATGGAACTCCAGGCCACCTGAGCCGGGCCCAGGTGACAGACTCCCACACCAGTCTTCTTTAAGACCTCTCAGAAAGTGACTTACCTGAGCCAGATAATTTTAGTCCTTAAAATTCCAAGTAAGTGGTAGAGACTTTCCAGCAACATGGGAAAGATAATGTCTGCCCTGAAATGCAAGGAATGCATTCTTTTGCAAATGCTTATTGGATTCAATCATATCTGTAGGATATGAATTACATTTTAACAGTAGCAGAATAATCCAACCATACTTCAGTTCTAAAGTGAAATCTTCTAGTCCACAACAGTAAGGAATGTGGTCTTATTGCTCCATCCTCTGTCCCCTTCTTTTTTCTATTTACCATCTCTTCCGTATCCATGTTTCTATGTGGATGGATAGCTTCATTACATGAATTTCAGCTGTTCACATATGGCCCTGCTTAATCTGACAACAGCTCTCACTTCCTAGCCCAGACTCCATTGTCTGAGGGGTGCAACCATACATTGTGATAAAATGCTGTAGAAGAAAAGATGGCAGCGATCCTTTCATTTTAACATCAGATGCAGGCATCTTTTGAGTTGCACATGAGATTTATTTAGGGTAGGTATATGTATCCGACCTACACCTCAGACAATTGCAATTCCTTTTGATAAAAAAGGAGAGACAAAAGACAAAAGCTACAGGTCCTTGAAGATTTCATCTTGGATCCATCAACCAAATCTAAACATCATTTGCCCTGTCTAAGTAATCTAAGTTTGCTGTAATATACAACAACATATATAAATAAGCAGGGCTTGTTGAGGGTTAGTGCAAATGTGTTGGAGGAACTGAATTGCTGATTTATTAATTCCAACCCACTCCCCCAGCCTGTCATAATGCTATAGGCTTACATGATGTCCTTGTTTATCCCTTAATCACATTTATAATCCACACTGCTTCTAAGGTTCTCTGAGAGGCAAGCATGGGGCTTACTCCATGTTGTCCTTAAACAACCTTTTGGGGCAGGCTAAATTGCAGTAACTTTACTGGCTCAAGAATGTGGTTATGCCTGGATTTGAATCTGAGACTTCTAACTCTGATATGCTGGCCATGGCACCATATTTAGAGGCTGTGCCCAAGTTGAGTCACTTCTTGGCATTCATGCAGTTGCAGAAGCCCATAATGTCGCTGGCATATTCTCATCTAGCTGAAGTTATGTGAGGGCCTTGGTTGTACAAAGTGGCTCCTGCAAGTGGGGGGTGAACACTTGGCGACTACACTTTCCACAATCACAATAGCAGATTTTTCTGAGGAGTTGCAATAGCACAAATAATAGTTATCTCATCTCCACACGTACACCCTGTTGTCTGAAGGCATTGGCTCATTCAGCCAGTGTTTCAGTACAATCCTGGCCTGGTTGCAAGGGTGCCATCAAAGTGACTCCATCACTCCACAGGTGATTTTTTGAGGGCCAAGACTCATCTGACATATGGCTGAACTTCATTCCTATTAGAGCAAGTCAGCAAATTTGATTAGCAGTCTTAGCACACCGTTATTGTTGTTACTCTGAGTTCAGAGGCCACCCATGAGGAGGGGAGGGACAGTTAAGTCAGACCAGCCCCAAACACTTTCCCAAGTTTCAACTACAGCCTGTAGTCTGAGCCTGCACCCAGGCCCACCTGTCAGTAGGCCCCTAAGCGAGAGACACCAGCATGAGAAACCCCAGAGCCAGTACATCCTTAACCAGAGCTCCACAAGGAAATAGATACAACCATGTCCTGGTACTCCCCTGAGCTTGAACCTTAGTGCTGGCCAGTGGCGTAGCTGGAGGGGGGCAGTGCACTCAGTCTGGCAGGGAGCTCCGTTTTGCTCCCCCCCCGCCGGGAATATTCGAAGGGAGGGGCCGCTTGCCCACCTCGTCGAGGCTCCCTGCCAGACTGAGTGTTCGGGCCCCCCTCCAGCTATGCCACCGGGGCCGGCAATAGGCTTGGAGGTATGCAGTAGACTAGAAAAGAGCCTGTTGAAAAGAGTGCAAGTCTTGAGAAGTGTGCAAGGCCAGAGAGGGCTGTCCTGTTCAACTTCTCCAGTCTCCAGGCAGGAAGGTAGGAATAACAATCTGGGCCTGGAAATCTATAAGACCACATTTCTCCTCTGGTTCTTGTGGTAGGAAGTTGTGCATTTGGGAGTTTTCCAGGGTCCTACAACCCCAAACAGCCTGGTCAGATGGCAGTTACCAGGCCATCTGCCCATCTGGGAAACTGATCAGGAAAGTTCCTTTAAAAATACAGACAAAAAAACTTAAAACATTATATTGTGGATCAATTTAATTTGATACTGCAGCAAAGAGGAAACATTGAAATTGTAAGCGTGACATGAGAGAAGTTCATCTAGGTCAGCGTTTTGGCCATGATAGAGATATTTGAAGTCCACCCTGTACTGGTGTTCAAAATGTGTGCAACATCCATAGTTGGGCTTGGAAAAAAAATCCACTGACCTCCTTGCTTCTCCAAAATCCCATTCCACTAACCCAGTTTTCTCCAGAATAATGGGTGAGAGCCAGACAAAGGCATTTCTAAGTTCCATGTTTCAGAGGTTTGTGTTTAATGCTTCAGCTAAATGCCTACATTTAATGGAATTGTGTCCTAATTTGGGGGTTCTGAAAATGATGACGCTTGGGGTTTGGAGCCAGAATTTTCTAAGGGGGTGTGTGTGGACGCGCACATGACATGGAAGTGTAAACTTTATTCCCCTCAAATTGTCTCTACTAGGCAAGTCTACCCTTTATAGCATCCAAAGATTTTTGAATCTGCGGCGAATGGCTTTTCCCCATGCGGTCCTTGCTATCTTATGCCATAAATTGCTTAACCTTCTAATACTGCTCCCTTTTGCAATCTGGACAGAGAATCTGTCACAGTTCTTCTCCTAGCGATTACATGATCTTCCCAGCTGGCAGCAGTTTTTTGGGGCCTAGCCACCACCACCAAACTCCATGGCTATTCTCAAACTTCACTGCATTCTGAGACATTGCAAAAAATTAAATTAATGGGGGGAAAAAATTCACAACAGTCCTAATGACAGAACTGCCTCCAAGTGCACAATAATGTTAGCTATTGCATTAAGCGTCTTAAATTGAGGAAGCACGATGCTGGACTCGGCCATTTTCAACCACTGTGCCATGGCACACTGGTGTGCTGCAAGTGGTCCACAGTTGTGCCACAGGAATTTGGGGGAAGATCATTTATTAGTAAGGCCAATGGGGTTGTGAGCCCCCCCCACTGGCAGCACGGTGTGCCTTGTAAATTGGCAAAAACCTGATGGTGTGCCTTGACAATTTTAGTGCCTTGTCAGTATGCCATGAGATGAAAAAGGTTGAAAATCGCTGAGCTGGAGGAAAATGCAGGAAGATCAGAGCAGTGACTGTGCCAAGGGGACCTAGTAGTGGGAATGATGTTGATGGCATTACCCATTTATTTGGTGGACAGCACTGAGAATGGGAATAAGTATTTGTCATCATCACACCATTCTTCACATTGCGGCTACAGTAGGCAATGAGAGTGCTACCCTGAACTTGAGTCCGTTTTGTTTTCATGTGGCTTGGCTCCTTTTGTAGTGAACAAAGAAGTGACGAATATAGAAACATATTTGTGGGGAAGGGATGGCTTAACAATTGTAGGCTTTCGAAGCCCAGGTTCTTCCAAAAGGCATGTCACTCAGGTTGAGGCAAGCCACACCCTTTCAGCCTCAGTTTTCCCATCTGCAATATGGGTGTGATAATTCTTACTCAGTTTGCAGGGTGCTTAAATCAAGGCAATACATGGAGACCACTTCTCACACTCAAAAAAACCCATATAAACACAATGTCACGGGGTGGGGCAAGTCCCTTTCCCTTTAAGATGGTTTAGGTTGGGTGTTGGTTAACCAGGTGTAGGGTATTAATAATTTAAAGAATAAAACCTGGGCTTGGGTGCCTGAAAACAGAGAGTAGGGGGAAGGGAGCTTACAGCTATTATATTGGAAGCAATACTGAGACTTGTAAGATGGTAGTTTTAGCCTCTTTTTAGGTAAGATCTTTCTTGTTTTTAAAGCTATTGTGTTGCATGTAGATATGTTTTTATGGAGCAATTGAAGCTCCCTTAAAGCTTTAATAAAAATCTTTTATTTAAAACATTGGGTGCAGTGATTGACCAGGGGCATGTATGATAATGGGACCTGGGGCTTGGAGTAAGCAAAAATAAATAAGCATTGCTCTTGAAAGTGGTGGAGGAGGGTTGAGTCCTGGCTGGTTTGGGGGTCTCCCTTGGTCCTTCCCTACACCAGGGGTGATGTTTTTTACATGGTGGCAGCCAGGGTTCTTAAGTGCCTGACATGGTAAATAGTAGTGGACTCTGCTAAGTGTCTGGCATGGTAATTAGTGGTGGGTACCTCCAGTGGTGAGTTGTTAGGTGGGTGTGGTGAGTCACCAGTGTTTGGTGATGCACACCTATACTTAACAGAAGGAATAGTGGTGTTGGTCACTTGGAATAGAACTGATTGGTGCTAACCAATGATACATGGTCCTTGGTCAATTTGCACTGGTTAACATGCATTTTACAGTAGCTGTTTTTTGTTTTGTGGAGTGAGGAATGTAACAAGAGATTAGGACAGATAAGGGAGCTGCTGAAGTAGTCCCAGAAGCGGTGTAGCTCCCTGTCAGTGATCAGGAGTTGTTGTGGAATTTTCCTACACCCAAAATGCAGTGCTTGGAGTTTTGTCTGTCCCAGAAGCAAGAAGGTGGTGTAATGATGTCAGCAGTGGACAGTTTGATGCATACTACTAGTTTGCAAGGGTCAGAGGCCAGAGTACAAATTCTGCGGCAGATGTTGAAAAATCAAATTCAAATGCTAGTCCAGTGGCGGAAATTTGCCAAAACTACTTTCCCACAGTCGCAATGGTAAGAAAGAGAGATGGAACCAATTAATGATATATTGGAGTTACCAAAAGTGGCATCTGGAATGGATGTGTCTGATTCTGCAAACTGGAGGCAACCAGTGGAGCAGGGGGAATCAGAACCAGTGAAGAAGCTGCATGCCATGGAGTTGGCAAAGGAGAGAATGTGTAAGTCTGGTTTAGACTATACCAAATGTTGGCAACTGAGTGCAGTTTTTACAGAAAAGATGGCAAGTCTGCCTGAGATGCAACTGGAATTTGACTATAAGAACTTTTACAGAAATAGAATGGTTGCTTCTAAGATCCAGGTTGTGGCCCAAGAGAACATAAGTGAAAGTGGGAAGGAGGCTTCCAGGAAAGAAGAGGTTAAACAGATTGTGCTGGGTGTAGGAGAGAAGGAGTCTGTGGAAGTGGCTGCAGCTGTTGAGCTATTAGCATTCTCTTCTACTTCTGCTAGGCACAAAGGTACCTCTCAAGGGCTCAGTGAGTTAAAGGAGATAGAGACATGTATCCCAACTGCTTGTTTGTCTTTTGTAAAGCAAGTTGTGGAAGAAGATCTATTCCAGGATACTGATGATTTGTCTGGACTTTCCTTAACACAATTTGAAGCAAAGGACTCCTCAAAAGAACTATTTCCAGGTGTGGATGGTCCATTGGAGTCTGTTTTGTGGCAAACTGAAGTAAAAGCCTTTTCAAAAGAACTGTTCCCTTACAGTTATGAAATGACTGAACCTGTATTATTGCCAGAAGGACTGAGATCTGCTGAACTAGCCCAAGAGGCAGTTGCAGGATGGGAGGGTGTACCTTCATGTCCAGAGAGTGGGAGTAAAGTTTTTCAAGATCATAAAGTCCAGGACATTGCTTTACTAGCAAGAGCGTTGAACAGGCTAAATAAGGGAGAATTAGGGACTCTACAGTTCTCAATGCAAATGGGAAAGCAGTCTCTAACCCCTGTAGTTGATCTATGTAAGCCAGTGTTGGAATGTTTAAAAATACCTGTGTTCTCCCCAGTAATTGGTGGAGGGGGATGGGTGTGTCAGATGTTAAATTGTAAGTACCATCATGAAATTATTAAGGGTGAAGCAGTGGCTTTAAAAGATCTTTTACCTGGCAGAAATTTTTCTGTTCCCAAACTTTCTTTACAGCTACAAAGCTATTTGTGTACATTTTGGGTTTGGTTCCAGCAAGTGCACCCTATGGGAGCTGTGTGTATGTTGATTTTCTTGCTTCAGTTGGACTATGAGTTTTGCAGAGGCTTTTTGGCTGCAGTGATTTCAATACAATGGAAGACATCTGGAACTGACAACCTTGCTCATGGTGGAATATTGAAGAAGGAAGAGAGTTGTGATATACAATCTGTTTTCTGTAACCCCAAATATTGGCTATATTTTTGTAAAGGAAAAGTTGTGGAGGGATTTTTCTTCCTTTATGTAAGATTTTTGTTCCTTTATGTATGTATGTACCTATACCTGTAAGATCTGTATCAATAACTACAGTATGCCATTTCTTTTAGGCACCCATTTTCAGATCCAGAGTGATCATAGTCCCCTTCAGATTAAGGTGGTCTTTGATTTTATAAGATTATTCATTTTCTATTTCCCATATTTGGGGAGTTTTAAATTCTGTGGCCGATTCATTGTCACGGAGATGGGGTCCATAAGATGATGTTTGACAGTCCTAGTATAGGCATAGTGCAGGCACAGTCTTACGGGATACCGAAATGTTTTATGGTTTTAATTTTAATGTGGATCTCATTCCGTGGGTTGGAATAGTTCCAGTTTTGGCTGGAATCTCTTCCAACTTGGGAGGGGCGTGTCACGGGGTGGGGCAAGTCCCTTTCCCTTTAAGATGGTTTAGGTTGGGTGTTGGTTAACCAGGTGTAGGGTATTAATAATTTAAAGAATAAAACCTGGGCTTGGTGCCTGAAAACAGAGCAGGGGGAAGGGAGCTTACAGCTATTATATTGGAAGCAATACTGAGACTTGTAAGATGGTAGTTTTAGCCTCTTTTTAGGTAAGATCTTTCTTGTTTTTAAAGCTATTGTGTTGCATGTAGATATGTTTTTATGGAGCAATTGAAGCTCCCTTAAAGCTTTAACAAAAATCTTTTATTTAAAACATTGGGTGCAGTGATTGACCAGGGGCATGTATGATAATGGGACCTGGGGCTTGGAGTAAGCAAAAATAAATAAGCATTGCTCTTGAGGGTGGTGGAGGAGGGTTGAGTCCTGGCTGGTTTGGGGGGTCTCCCTTGGTCCTTCCCTACCCCAGGGGTGATGTTTGTTACAACAAAGCTTTGTCATTGTTGCTTCAATTTGCACAATAACTATTCTGTGTCCTGAATGCGGACTGAAAATACATTTCTGTCTTTAAACAGCTTTTTTCCATGTGTGCAGAATCTTCTTTTATTATTAACTTATTAACTTTATTTTTACCCCACCTTTCTCCCCGGAGGGACTCCAATTCTGAACTGTTGAGGAACTCCCAGGGAGAATAAAGTTTGCTTCTGAGTATTACAAGCAGGGCTTTTTTTCTAATGGAACGTGGGGGGATGGAGTTCCGGCACCTTTTTGCAGAGGCCCCTCCCCTTCGGAGGCATTCCAGGAGGGGGGAGCAAAACAGAGGCAGAGTAGACAGGCACAGGATTGGACTCTAAGGCTGCCATCCTATCCACAGTAAGCCCCATTCACTAAAGTGGACTTCTGAATAGACATGCATAGGATTGGGCTCTTAGGCTGCAATCCTAGGCACTTTCCTAGGAGTAAGCTCCATTGACTAGAACGAGACTTACTTCAGAGTAGACATACCTAGGATTGGGCTCTTAATCCTGGCAGAGATATATATCTGCACCCGTTTTCATATGCTAAGGGCAGGTGAAAAGGGATTCTATGTGTGTACAACATGCTGTCCAGCCTTGCCAGAGATCCTCCTCATCCTTCCCCCACAAGCATGCCCTCCGCCAGCCAGCGTTTGCAGCTCCTCTCCAGCAATGCACAGCAGCTGCTCAGGGCAGCATACATTTGCATGCCAAGCACCTTCCCAAAGACACAGAGTATTCTGATACCTGAATTAAACGATATTTAATAGATTGTTTGCAAACGTAGCTGTTTCTATGTGCACCTAAGGAACCCTTTCGTGTAAGAATTCCTTTTTTGTTCTTACTCCCACAGTTGCTTAGAGTAATTTTACTACATGGAACTCATGTAAGCCATTTTTTGGAATCCATTCACTGCTTCCTCCTCAAAGTAGTGCCACACTACATACTACATGCTACAAGTGCACCTGTACAGTATTTTTCCCCATGTGTAGAAAAAGTAGCTAGGGGGAATGGGATGTGGAGATTGACAGCCCAATCCTATGCATGTCTACTCAGAAGTAAGTTAATCTTTAGGGGGAAGCACATAAAAATATTTTATTTCTTCAATAAAAAATGGTTTATAAATAAATAAATAAATTAAATAAAAGATTAACAAGTTGTGAGTTCCTGCACCTTTTTTTCACAAAAAAGCACTGATTACAAGACTGATAAATTGATACTCCAAAATAGGCTTTTATATTGCTTTAAAACTTCGCTGTTGTGACTCACCTTGGATTGTCAGCAGGATGACCAACGTCCTCATTTTTTAATCTCCTTTAAGTCCTGGAAAGGACTTAAATGTCCTCCTTTTCCCTGTGAGTAGACCTCTGCAGGCAGCACATAACCCTCTTTGTCATAAATTACATGCAATAAATTATATGTAATATATTTTTAAAAGTAATAAGCAATATAGTGTTTAAGCATGTGAAATCAATATATGAGTGTTTTTAGCTTTGCTTTTGTCATGTCCTACATTTTTATTGCATGTCCTACATTTTGGGGTGCCTTGTCCTCTTTCATGGTTATGACATCTGGTCACCCTGATCTTCAGAGAACGTCAGGACAGATGATTTTAAACAAACATTTATGTGAGCTTTTGTGGCATTGCTCGTAGGAACATAGCATGACTCTCAACCGGTGGCTGCAATTTTGAAACCAGCCTGCCAAAATCCTGTTGGAATCAGGCAGATTTAAGCAGCCTTGCTGTGTGATTGCTGCTGATCTTTGGACTTAGCAAAAAGGAAGCCAGCCAAATTCTTTGAGCCTATGTATGTGATCCTCAGCCAGTACCAGAGCAAGACTTTGTCATAAAGGGCTGTGCAATTAATTGCTTAGGGATCATTAGCACTTAACAGAAGCTCATTGTCAAGGAAGCTAGTCTTGTTCTACCGTTACATGCACTTAATAGCCTTCAGAATGGCTGAATGGAGCATCTTCCAACCGCCAGTTGCCAGCAAGTTTCACTGGCAATTTCTTTTGTGCAGTGCACAACAATGAAGACCACATGAAGCGCTATACTGTGCCAAGCACCGAGACATCCATCGTCTGCTGAGACAGAAATCCTTTCTGCTGTAATTACTGTATATTAAAATAGATGCTGTCTTGATACTGCATATTGAATATAGAAAATACTGTGCATTGCACTGGCAAAAAAAAAAAAAAAGAGAACAGAGTGTTCCTCCCGACTTTAATTTGTGGACTTCATAACTTTGTTTGCATGCTCTACAAGATAACCGTGCCGCCCTCAGGAAAGATGACATCTTCGGTGAAAAGATGTGACAAATGTCACCGAGCTGATAATTTTCCTGCAGATCACAGAGGACAGATCTCTGTGTGGTTACATTTGCACGGATCATTATCACTTTCGGTGAGATTGTAAGGCTGTCCGGGAACTTTCTCTAGATAAAATATTTCTTTACTCAGTTGTAGTTAATCTGATGCATTAGATGGCAAACCTCACACCACATAATCTAGTCATTATTTAAACCCATTGAGGGGTACTCAACTGGATATGGCCTTAATTTATCTCAAGTGTACCTTCTCAGAGAATGGTGTAACAGTGAAATAAAAGATTTGTTCGGATGTGACTTTGAACATGTCCAGGGAGGGCAGTGGGATTGCACCTTGCCTTTTGAGGGTTCCTGCAGCCCTAGTCACCTTCGGTATAATGCCTGAAAATGTGATTGAAGATCTTGCATACACTAGAGTCTTGTTCATATGTACAAAGGGTACATATACACCAAGTGTATTTCCATAGACTCAGAAATTATGCTTCAGAAATTCAGAAATTATGCTTATTGTGCATAGGGGTGGGAAATGGGATCAAAGAGCTTGACTGTATTTTTACATTGATAGAGTATTGTACCCCTACATGCATTCAAAGTGACATCTGACAAGCAGCATGAAAACTGATTTATATGAAGTCAGACCATAGGTCCATTTAGCTCAGTATTGTCTACATTGTGATGGTCAACAGTTTTCCATTGTTCTAGATGGGGTCCTTCTTGGCCAAACTTGAACCAGGGAACTTCTGCATGCATAGCACGTTCTCTACTCCTGGGATGCTCCTGATGAACAAATGAAATTGCCTCCATTAGTCCACCTAACTCAGAATTATTTACACTAATCGGTAGCGATGCTCCAGGATTTCAGGTGGGCCTCCTTCCCAGTCCTACCTACCATGTACTCTCTTGCTGAGCTGCAGCCAATAGAAAACCTAGTATGGGAGAGAACCAATCGAATCCTGCCAAATGCAATCAATTCCCGTATGGATAATTTCTCAGTATAGCGTACTTTCTTCTTTCCCAGTAAGAGAAAGTATCTGATTGCTTCAGCCAAATGTCACGAGTATGGACACAAAATGAAGCCCAAGTTTGAAAAGTCTAAATTAAAATTGGCTTAAAGAAGAATCAAGCCGTTTGGAAGAAATGAATGATTAAACAACACTTTCACTGGGAAGGAAAAAAACCCTGAACTGCCAACTTATAAATGAGAGGGGTAAACTCCATAGTTGGAGCCTTCCTGGCTTCCTAAATAAGCCAGCTTGTAGAACATAATTGATTTCCTGAAACAGGTCACCTTTTGTGATTATCCTGGTGGGAACATGAAGGCAATGAGAGATCATTCATTTAATTTTAGACTGACCAGTTTGTTCATTAGGGGTGGATTATTTATATTGTCAAAAGATACATGCCAAGGGAGAATAGACTCCCCCCCCCCCAATCTGGCACTAATGTATGCCAGCTCTTCACACAGTGATTCTCCCCAAGGAAGGAAATGGTTTTAGGTACATTCTGGCTATGTTTCTCAAAATTAGGCTGAGCTGCACAATTTTGATTCTGTTATTCATATTCTCTGAAGTCTGGGGTGGTCAGGTCTGTTGTGTTGGATGGTTAAAAACATATTCTTGCTGACTTTCTCTGGAAGGATGTGTTTTCCAAACATTTCTGTCATTATTTGGAAAGCTTTAAAGATTTTAAGAGTGCAGTAGAACCAGTCTTTGGGAAATATAAAATATCTTTGTGCATTTATATAGAAAATGGCCTTAGACAAAGTTAGATCTGTTCAGGTTTTCAGGTAATGATCATTTCCAGTCATCCCTGGAGATGTCAGGATTCAGTTTGGGACCCTCTCCATGCTACATATGTGACCTTCCACCGATATATAAGCATATGAAATTGCCTTATGGCCAACTGGCTCATCATTCCATTACTAGATGTGCTCTAAGAGACATAGGGTAACATGAAAACATGTGCAATAGCATGAACACAAGTGGGACAATACTCATGTTTAGAGACCTTTCACAACTGGTTTGTGACACATTGCAGTGGAGCTTGACATTCAACACGGTGGAACATAGTAAAATTTATTATTTTTATTAAGGGACACAGCACAACCAAAGGAGGAATCCTTGCCACTGGTGCAGGTGCCTTAGATGGGATCTAGGTCAAGGTACGTCTGAAATAATGGAGTGACCTTATGAGAATTGCCGACAGTGACTGGGAGCAGCTCCTTTGACAGGGTCTTTCTCAGCACTACCAGACAATTGAGCCAGGGTGGTGTAGTGGTTTGGGAGGTGGACTTTGACCTGGAAGAACCAGGTTCAAATCCCCCCCAGCCATGAAGCTTCCTGGGTGGCCTTGGGCCAGTCACTTAGCCTCACCTACCTCAGAGGGTTGTTGTGAGGACAAAAGGAGAGGAGCAGCTATATAAAAATGTAAATAAATAAATATCAGTCAATGAACCTGCCCGTAATCCATGTGATCTACTGCTGAGCTACAGGCTTCTCCCAGTGTCCTCCAATCACATTTGAAAGTTCAGGCCTGGCTCAAGCCAAATTTCAAGTCAAACTAGAAACATCTGTTACCCTCCACATGCCTGATCTTGTCTGATCTTGGAAGCTAAGCAGGGTCAGGCCTGGTTAGTACTTGGATGGGAGACCACCTGGGAATACTGGGTGCTGTAGGCTTATACCATAGTCTTTTGAGACTGAAGGTTGCCAACCAGAAACATCAAAAGTTTCTGCCCCGCCATCTTTTTAAAATTTTTTTCCACTTGCAGTAGCATGTGCACCCTCCACCTCATTAACCTCTGCCAACTGATCCTCTTTCCAGCTCTATTTTTGAATTCCACCTGGCCTGCTTAGAAGCAAAGACTGCTGGAGAAAGCAGGGTGGAGCAGAAGGTAGAGGAGGAGGGTAGGGCACTACCCCTGCAGTCCCTCTTGCCTTGATCTTCATCCACAAGGGAAGACAAGCAAGATGGAAAGGCATCTTGGTGACAGGTCTGGAGGAGAAGGTAGAGTGCCCCTGCTGATACCATCCACCTCTTCTCACTTGCATTCCTTCCCTTTGGAAGAAGAGTGAGTGGGAAGATGTTCAT
The DNA here is from genome assembly GCF_035046505.1 of Tiliqua scincoides. NCBI lineage: Eukaryota > Metazoa > Chordata > Lepidosauria > Squamata > Scincidae > Tiliqua > Tiliqua scincoides. The sequence continues at coordinate 35,730,740 of NC_089829.1, forward strand.
AGCAGTCGCACAGCTGGGAAGGTGAGCAGCCATGGGACAGGAAGGGCTGGCCCATCCATGAGGCCAACTGCAGCAGTTGTCTCAGGCAGCAGGTTGATGAGAGGCACTCAACTCCGTTCACTTACTTGCCTCCTCCTTCTTTTCCAGCTCTCTGGAAATGTGGAGAAGAGCAGAGTGCTAAGTTGGAACATTAGAGTGTGGGAGGAGCAGAGACTGGCACTTCATTGGGTAAGGGAGGCGCATTCGGCAGGTTGCCACAGGCATCAGGAGTTCTCCACCAATTTCCTACTCGCCTCAGGCCTCCACTCCAAGCTGCCACTCTGCCTGATCTGATGGGTGGCATACTGTATAATAGTTCCTTCTATCTGGAGAAAGTAGATCTCCAAAATTCTTTGGTCAAGTTCCTGTTCTCTGTAATTGAAAACAAAACAACAACAGCAACAATAACCCTGATATAAAACTTGGCAAAAATCAGCCGACAAACAAACACAAATATTCTATTTTTGCAACTCAAACTGAATCCTGAAATTAAATTTTGAAGGTTTTCCTCCTGGCATGAATTATATATATATGTAGTTCTCCCTCAGAACATCTACTGCATAAATGGTTTAGTAACATAATTATAAGACATTTCTCTGAGAAGGAATGGAGCATGGAACACAAAGCACTTGAACAAGAAGTACTACCTGTTTCAAAGAGTGACAGCACAATCCTAACTTCTTGCACCAGAATGGCCTCTGCTGTATCCAGCACAGGAAGAGAGGCTGCTGGAGGTCTCCCTAAGGTAAGGGGATGTTTGCCCCCTTGCCCCAGGGTAAGCCTTGGCAGCCTTGCTGGCAGAAGTCCAAGCAGCCTCATGTTGGGATATCTGGCCTGGGAGGGCCTTTGAGATTCCGCCCCCCTCCTGGACTGGATTTGTCCCCCCCTCCTCCACCTTGCTACACCCCTTCACTGCCCTTGTTCCACCCTCCCCCAGCCTGTTTGGAGCTTACCTACTGTGGCACACACTGGTCCTCTGCAGGTGCCAGCAGATCAGCGCATGCCTTCCTGCCCATGCCACAATTGTCCACGCTGCCGCAACGTGCTTTATGGCACGTTTGCGACAGTGCATGTGCTTGCTCCACCGGCACTATTGTCACAGACAGTGACCATAACTTAACACCAAAAGGCACAACAGGACAGAGATACTTTCACTGCCCACTTGTAGGAGACAAGGGGGAGATGTTGGGGTGCACTGAAAAGACCCTGTTTTGTGACTCTCACCTCAGTAGGTGCACATCCATTCCAAGCCTGGTGCGTTTGAGTGTGTGTAACTCTCCAGTTTCATGCCTTTGAGGAAAAATGCTACCAAGAACAAGAAAAACAACTCCAGAGATCCCAGGAGCACTGCCAACAAAAGTTAAAATCAGCAAAGATTTGTACTCAGCAAAAAATCTCAACAGTTTTGAGAAAAGAGCAAAATAGCAACTGCACAGCGGGTGCAAATGGAAGGAATTACTTAAGAATACTACAACTAGAAACCTCATGGGAGCATCACTTAAATGGAGGGTCAGGTAGACCTAAATGGCCAATGAAGATGGTGATTGTAAGATAGCAAAAACTCATAGAAATAGTCTTTCTCTATCCATTCAAGACATGTACACGTGGACATCCGTGATGGGTAGGGGATGAATTCTGAATGCACTGAACGAGCTGAAAATGGAAGTAATGTACACATGCAGGATTAATAAATGCAGGAATTCCCTTTGTTATACCAAAATCCACATGACAGAGCAAGCCAGATAAACAATAAAGGAAGAGAACAGGGAAAATCCCTACTGTGAGATGACTATCTTTTGTTGTTGGGGTCCATCATCTGATCATCTCAGACAAGATGCTTCTGAATCTGGAAATTTTATTCTGAGCTAATATCCATTGATATTATATCAATGAATATAATCAGTATCCTAACCTCCAGGAATTTGTATAATCCTACATGAGCCTGCCATTTCTTGAGATCATCAAGACATGACTTCCTCTGAGTTCCGTTACCATTGGACATGCAACTGACAAATATCCAAGAGGCAAGTGTCTTGGTTGCGACACTAGGCCTATGGAACTTCCTCTCCCATGATACATAATCTGCTTCCAATGTGATGCTCTTCCACGGAATTATTAAAACCTATTGTTTTGTTACAACAATCTTTTGGTTTGATTTGACTCTCTGCTAATGATTTCCTATTAGTGCTTTCACTTTTCAAAACATTATCCTTTACAGTAGTCCCTCAGTATCCACAGGGTTCTGGATAAGTTAGGATTGGGATCTAAAAGGAAAAAGAAAAAAAACAAACAATAAAACGTGGCACATAAATATTCTTATTTTTATTCTTTTTTCACTACCTGGTACATACAGTTGATGCCATCAAAGCAGAAAAGAAGACTTTCCACATGCTGTTCTCCTCCAAATGCCATCAATCATTTTGCATAGGTGGTCTAATCATGTTATGGGGTTTTGATGTTAAACCAAAGCAGGGGCATCCTAAAGGAATAGCTTTATTAATGCATTCTATAGGTTTTAGAACAATGCTTGGCAGAAAACCATGGATCCATTCAACTATGATACATCAAATATGCAAATACTTCTGTCATTCATCTACAGGATGTTTTGTTTTATTTCCTAGTGACTCGTTTCATTGGCACTGGAGTTTAGCAACTGCAGAAAAAAACCGCACTGTACAACATGCCGAACACTCAGGGCACACCATTTTAATTTTTCTGTCTTTTAATTTTCATTTTTTTTTCTGCCTGGCCCAGGTCACTGTTTTTTGAACCTCTGTCTCTCAAGAGCCGACACTTAAAGCGCAAATGACGCTAATGACAAGAGACAATATTTTAATGTTAATTAGATATTTCATGTGTCTTAGTTCATCAGAGCAATATTGCTCTTTTATGTATTACATGAAAGGAGAGACTTTTGCTTGGAGGAAAACAGGGAACAGAGCCAGTCATCAAGAAAGTATTCTCAGTTTTGTAATTATTAAAATTATTGTTAGATTCAAGGAAATCCAGGAAACTTTGAAGGAAAGATACTTGATAGCTAGAAAGCAGCTACTGCACAATAGGAAGTCCCAGGAAATTATTTGCAACTTCTATTTCCCTCTTCTCATCCCAAGCAAGAACCAAAACAGCAACCAAACAAAACAGCAACCAAAACAGCAACATCTACCAAAATGTGTAGATGGCACAAAGCATGATGAAGAAGAAACAAAATAAATAAATAAATATATAAATAAGAAAAGTGTTCTTAAAGTGTCATTATATTCTTGTATAATGTACAACACATGCACTGGGTTAACACCAAAATGTTGAAGTGAACTTTATTGACTTGGATCCTAAGAACCATTAGCAATGCTTGGACTTCCTTGCCCTGCAGCAGCTCTTTTTGTTCCTTGAAAAGCCAGCCCTGAAGAACCTTCCTGGAGGATCTTTAAGAACAGTCTACAATATGGCATCAGGGGCTGCCAATGGAGAGTAGAATTAGCAGAAATCAAACAAACCCTTCAATGAGTGCAAGAGTTTTTTAGCTTATGGAAAGGTGTATTTGGATCCAAACTATATTTTAGGTCTTCTGCCTGAGGAGTGTTTCTCCCTTCTAAGAATTCTGAAGGTAACCCCATTTGGTTTTTATAAGACAAGTTACGTTTTCCAGAGGGTTCTGAACATTGCTCAATTTCACTTTGGAATGTCACACAAAATAAAATTCAAAGTGAATTTTAGGATTCTCCTTGAGGTATCAATGAGTGTTCAAAAGAAGCCAAATGTGTTTTGATAAGATCAGCTAAATACCTCAGAAAGATTCTGCACATTTTTCATATAGCCCACTAAATAAAACATGGTCCATTAGTCAGGTATGGGGGACCAAAGGAAGTTCAATAAATGTCCTGTTTTTGCCACCTACCTAGGACCATAAAATAGAGGGGAGACTGGGCATTTGGAAAACCATAGTAAACAACTTTGAATGACTAAGTTTCTGTAATCAATCTGTACTGAATCTGTATTCAAGCAATATTTACAAAGCCCTACCATGAAAGAGATCCTTTGGTGGGCCTTTGAGTTGTGTTGAACAATGTAAATGAGTGTTGATTGGCAAGAGTATTAAGGAGAAACATCTCCCTAAGGTAGGATAACACCAACATTTTTTTTGGGGGGGGGGAATTCAATGTAATTTCCAGAGTCTTTCAAAGGGAAAACATCTGGGAACTTTTTAAGGGAAGCAAAAAGAGTCTCTGTAAGACACGTGAAATTTCACAGAGGGCTTTTACAGATCCATACCCTCATGAGTCCGTTGTCATAATTATTCATGTTTGCTTAGTCAAAAATATGTATATTGTATTGATTTATTACATTTGTGTCCCATTTTGCCTCTCTCAAGGTGCCATAAAAGGATATTTGAGCTGATCAGCCATGAGGGTCCTAGCCAGATCTAGATCAGTTTAGCTTCAGGACAGCCGCTGTATCATGTATCGTGCCACACTCTGGAGCCACAACTTGTCCTTCTTCTTAAACTCAAGGAGGCTTTCACCCTATGAAACATATAAAATCAAAAATATACCAAACTGCAACAGTGGTCATTCTGGTTATGTGCACTGCAGTTTGGTGCATGAATATCTTCGGATTGAGTCTCCTTAGTTTCATTCCTTTCCCTTTTTGTGTGTTTTTCTTTCTGTTTTTGTCCTCTCCAAAGAGGTGCCGTGCTACTAGGGCACAGAGCGAGAACTTAAAAGGAGATATTGTAATTTGAAGAGGGGAAAATCACCTTGGATTTATCTGGCATCGTTTTGTTGCAGGATATTTAGGAATGAAACATGGGCTAGCTGGTTCATTAATATACATTAAGCAATTGCAAACACTCTGACTGAGAAAGAAAGCTGTTTGCTTTTCCCCTGAATGCCAGTCACTCTTTAAACCCCTGGTTTCTGCTCTTTGGAGGCTTCACAGTGGACAGATCCAGTGTGGTGGCAGAAGGTTAGAGGTACTGTAAGTTATATTTAGCTAAAAATAAGCCAGCAGATTCAAGGCACTTCTGCTATGCTATAAAAAGACTGCATATGCTTGGTGCAGGTTTTCTTAAGGTAAGGGACAAAGCTTGTGATGCACTAAGGCAGATAGATTTGCCCATATGGGAAGGCGGTCTTTCGCTGATGATTTTGCAGACAGAAATTGCCCATCTGCACTGTTTGCAGGTGTTTTGAATGATTATATTATTAGCTCTGTCTGTTCAACTTTGCTTTTTTATGGTGGCTTTAGTATTGCAGTAAATAAAAAAAAAAAAGAAATATATAAGCAGCCATCTGCTTCCCAGTTTCTGACTAGAGTTCTTTGTCAAGAAAGAAAAAAGAATTTGCCGATTTTTATCTCCTAGTTCTGAAATGATGGCAGATGAGTAACACACACACATATACACACACGTAACAAAACCCCTTCTTCTCTCCCCCCTCCACCCCAAATTTCTGACTTGCATGTTAAAAGGGAAGAGAATTTTTTTGGTGTCTTATTTATTATTTATATGCCTGTGACTGATCTATTTAAATATACAATCAACCAAGTTCTGCAGTGAGCGAAGGCACTGCTGCAAATTTACATCGTATTTTTGAAGATCTGATTCTCATTCCCAGAAAATTAGAGGGAATGCGAATGATGGAGGAGCTAATCCTTGTTAAACCATTTTCCAGTCATTGAAACCTGCAGTGAGAGCTGCATGGAGGAGTTGGTATCCCTATCAAATGGTTGCTGTGATGCCAATCTCACACTTTCAGCTGATCCCGAACTTCTGTGCAGGGCGTTGGCAAAAGGTTACAGCACTCTTGATTTTAATTTAACATTGCATTTTATTCACCCCATTTTCTAATTGTTGTTATTACGTTTGTATCAGAGTTGGCGCTAAGTGCTCACCTAGTCACCAATGGTGAGCAGAAATTATGTTGGGGCGAGTAGCAGTAACAAGCCTTTTTTCTTTCTTATAACTTTTCAGGGTCGTACTTCTGTGTGCAGCAATGCCTTCAACAGTGCTTGATAAAGTTTCCAGCAGCCAGCATTTGCCAGATACCCATTTTTCACTCTCCAGAATGTCCTAGGAAATGACTTTACTGTACATGGTGTGGTTTTTTCTCTCTCTCTCTAGAACATTCTAGTTTTAAAAAATGGCAATTTGCAGGAGTCAGCTGCCAGGTCCAATACTAACACTGCAAGTTGATAATCAAACGAGGGCCCAATCCTATCCAACTTTCCAGCACCGGTGCAGCTGCAATGCAGCCCCGATGTAAGGGAACAAATGTTCCCATACCTTGAGGATGCCTCTGTGATTACCTCCCCACCAGAGGATGCAGTGCACACCCCATTGGCACTGCTGCACCAGCACTGGAAAATTGGATAGGATTGGGCCCTGAGGCATTAAAAATTGGATGAAAGAAAAAGGGGGGAGGCATGCCAAACACCATTTATTACACTTCCTCCACAAAGACCAAACCCTGGAGCAACGCCGCACATCATTGGTTGGCAACCTTCAGTCTCGAAAGACTATGGTATAAGCCTACAGCACCCGGTATTCCCAGGCGGTCTCCCATCCAAGTATTAACCAGGCCTGGCCCTACTTAGCTTCTGAGATCAGACAAGATCGGGCATTCTGAGTTACATACATGGAAACAATTTCTACATGCACATTTTTAGTAACCCCATGTACACACTAGAACATCCTAGAACAGGGTGTGGGCAAACTTTCAATTTTAGGGATCCTGGACCTTTAACAATTGTATAGAAGAGGGGATTGTCTGTGAGATGACAAGCTGCACCTGCTGAAATTCCCTCTTCTGTACAATCGTTAAAGGTCCAGGATCCCTAAAGTTGAAAGTTTGCCTGCCCCTGCATTAAGACCATGTAGACCCCTTACCCCCAAGAAATGCCATTTGTCCTATATAAACTCATTTGGCTTCTTCTGGCATTTGTCAGATGTTTCTCCTTGTGAGGAACTCTAGAATGCTTCACATTTCACTCTTATTGAAATGCAGGTGCTAACCTGAATGTTTATTCCCTAGCATAGTCAAGTTAGGCACTTAGAGGTCCAACTATTGCAGGGCATGACTAGATGACCTTTGGCATTAATTTCTAGATCAAGATCTGAAATGAGCTACAGTACTTTTGTTAAACTCTAATGGAACTATCAGAGAGTCATGGTTTGCTGTAGGGGCTTTCTTGGTGATTTGTTTTTAACGGTGGATGCAGTGTGGGATGTTGGACAAACTTTATAAGGATCAGGGTTAGTTCTGCTGAAAACAGAAGTTCTTCAGAAAGTCACGTGTCTGGGCTATTGCCGCAAACATCACATGCATTGAGAAGAAACATGAAAATGATAAGTTGTATCACTTTCTGGTGGCCTTAGGTTATAATATGCATGAACAAATGATCAGAAACCTTTAGCTACTTCAAATATTAACAGAGCTTTACTTAGCAAACCCTGCAATCATAGTTCAGCTTGCAAGTTCCTGTTCCTTTTTTTCTGGATTACATTTCCTGTGGGAGAGCATCCTTCTCCAAAAGTCATGGGAAAACTGTAATTCTTCAAAGGACATTGTAATAGCCATGTCCAAAGTTAATGTAAGGATTAGACTTTTCTCAGCTGTGAACATGGAAATATGTAACTCTCCCCCACACTCATGAAGATTTATGTGGGAAAGTTCTTCTCTCGGGGTGGAGAATAAAATAATTTGCCTTACATTTTTGGTGGGTTCTTTGTGAACACACAAAACAATTCAGTGATGGTTGGATCTACTTCAGAAGCTTTTATGTCAAGGACTGAAGGGACTACTGACTCGTGGTCCGATCATCAGCTGCATCTTACGATCCAATCACAGAGACCCTGTATTATTGTATCACAGAACCCATTCACTATCCTGTCACTCCAATCTCTGGACCTATTCATTGTTTTATGGCCAGCATAGGGCTCATTCCACCAGCAGTGCTCCTAGGACTGTTGGTAAGCTCCTACCACTGGCTGTAGCTCCTTGAAGAAAGCACATCAGTGCTGATCAAGAACCCCTGGGACAGTGGGAGCTTTCCCAGCTGCTCAATTATATCAGTTAAACAGGAACTGATGTGATGCTTTCCCCAACTTTCCTTGTAGAAAAGAACTAGGAAAGGCAGAATCCAAGGAGGTTCTCAAACTTCTTAGCACTGGGACCCACTTTTTAAAAATGACACTTTATTGGGACCTATCTAGTTCTATGAGACTGAAAAAAGTGATCTAGAAAGAAATATCATTTTTAAAAATTTATTTACAAGTCATATTTTATTTATTTTTTTATTTGCAAAAACTCAATCCGTTTCTTATAAAGAGGCAGCCCTGGCCTAATGAATAGTCTCAAGTCTTCAGGGCTTTGTTCTGTGACGCAGCCTTCACCTGCCCCTGCTGCCTGTTATTGATGGACTTAGAAAAAAAGTACACCAGAGAAAAGACACTCAAAACATGTATCTCCCTATATTTACACAAGCTTGCAGGAGCTCAGCTGTATGCAGGGCGGTCAGCAGCCATCTGATTTTTGAATAGCCTTAGGGCTTGAGGCAATTATTAACTGAACTTTCCATCTCCTGGGTGTTCATTGGAGGCTCTGTGGAACCCACCAGAAATCCGGTCACGACCCACCAAGTGGGTCCCAACCCACAGTCTGAGAAACGCTGGCATAATCTGTTTCTTCTCCACTTGTTTGTGTTTGACCATTGCTTTAGCTGAGGCAGTGCATGCTTCTCATGGAGCTCTAGTAAGGGCAGTCAAACGTAAGGCCCGTGGGCTGGATGCAGCCGTTGGAAGCTCATTATTTGGCCCTCAGTCTCTCCCAGCACGACCATCAGCTGCTGAGCTGTGCTGAGATGTCACTGCTGAAAGGGCAGCCCACATGATAATTGGGCTCTCCCATATCTTGAAAATATGATTTGTGTATTTTCTCTCCTATCATTTGCAGCTAATGAGTTCTTATGAGAAAAAAGTGCTTTTTTCTGGTCATGACCTGCTTAATGATGTTACTTCCTGCTTAATGACATCACTTCTGGCCCTCAGCAAGCACCATTAATGCTGTTCAGCCCTCTGTATTAAATGAGTTTGAAATCCCTGCTCTAGCACTTGAACCCAAGATAGAGTTATGGGGGAATGTGTCTAACTGGGCCTTGGTTGTTGGCATCCTTCAGTCTCGGAAGACTATGGTATCGCGCTCTGATTGGTGGTTCTGGAACAGTGTCCTCTCCAGAGCACGAAGCCTGGGTAAAGTAGATATGGAGGATAGACTGTTTCCTATGCAGCAAATTCCCCCTCTCCATGTTGCTGAAATGGTCCAATGGAAAGGCAGAGGCCAATACTTTTTACAAGTGCCGCTGTCTAAGGAGGTACGTGGGGCAGCGGCAAGAAATAGGGCCTTCTCAGTAGTGGCACCAACATTATGGAACTCCCTTCCCCTTGACTTGAGAATGGCTCCCTCTCTTGAGACTTTTCGGTGAGGCCTGAAGACATTTTTGTTTAAAGAAGCCTTCTGAGTGCATGGCCTTTTTAAACAACCTTTCTGTATCTTTTAGTATTTTTACAGGCCTGACTCCTCTGATCTGCTACGTTTTGCTCTTTTTATCTGACTTTTTATCTGATTATGGTTTTTATGGGTATATGTTAATGTGTTTTTAATATATTTTTATTTGTGGTTAAATTATATTTTTAATCTGTTTTTAATATGTTGTGAGCCGCCCTGGGTCCCTTTGGGGAGAAGGGCGGGATATAAATAAAGTTTATTATTATTATTATTATTATTATTATTATTATTATTATTATTATTATTATTACGGTTGGTTCCAGCGGCATCGCAGGAGTTGCCAGAACGTGACTGTGTTCAGCCCTGAACTGCCTGAGGGACTCCGGCTCCGGATTTTGCCTCAAGGTTGACTCCTGAAGCCTTTTCCATAACTGGATGTAGCCACAAGGCAGTGGAGGTTTGGGATCAGAGTTTTCCTTCTCTCAGATGAGCTGCCTTCCCAGGCTGATGAGTCCCATCTACCTGGTGGCTGTTTAGTCGCCTCTTACAACAAGTACAGCCAAACTGAGGGCCTATTCTTATCCCCCAGCCCCCAGGGGATTAGCACCCTCTTTAGGCATAGTGCAGGCAAACTTCCAGCTCCAGCAATTAGCTCTAGAATCTGTGGGTGAGCAAAGGCACATGCCAAGTTTGACCTGGGTACGACCACCCATGATGCCATCCTGGTCCCAGCCATGCCAACATGTGTTGCTCTAACTGGACAAAACACCCACAACTGAGTTACGTGTTGAGATTTCTCTTGTTCTCAGTTTTTTTTTTCTTCTCCCTCATATTTTAGTTACACGCCATAAAATTGCAAAATAAATAAATAAATAACATAAATTAGGAGGGGAAAAACCAAGCCAAAGGAATGGATTTTATTTTTAAACTGCTGCAAATAATCATGTTAGTCATAATTGTTATTACTTCTCCTTTGGGGATCAATTGTTATCAACACTCCAGCCTTTTGTTTCTCTTCTGGTACTCCAGGCTATGCAGCAATTTGTAGAGATACCAGACCATAGGCTGAATCAATGTCCTTAGGATTATGAGCTATTGCTAAATATCAAAACAAAAATCCCAGTGTTCCAGTTCTTTAACTTCACTATGTTTAATTAGCCATTCCAATTAACCTTCCTTTTGTGTTCCCTTATGTTTAAAGGGCTGTATCAGAAGTAATGTAGAATTATAACTATTTAAACATTTAAAAAAAAGGATGAGATGCATTTTCCAAGGATTTCCAAAAGCGCGCTACAATTCAGGGTCACTAGTGAATTTATGGCGCACAACACACTGAATCCTTAAGACTTTTGCATGGATAAAATCATGTTGCACGTTCCATGTGAAACTACACAATTCATTGTGCAAAACACAGGTAATCATTATTTTTAAACCAAGATTTCCCCCTTTCATACGGTGTGTATGTGATACTTCCTTTATTCCTCTTACTACATTTTTACCCTGCCCTTCCTCGCAGGGGGTTGGGACTGCAGACTAATTCTGAGCTGAAATTTGATCAGCCCTAGCCCTTTCACTTGGGGGCAGTCCGAACAGCCACTATGGGTCAACTGAGACCTGCGCCAATTATATCACTGGCAAAAGTCCGCGTTGATCAGTGCAGGTAGATCAGGCCTGAGATGCGGGTTGGAATTTGTTGTGTGCCATTACCAAACCCATCCCTCCCAGGCCCAATCCACCCACCTTACCCCATCTCCTCCCCATTCTCCCCTCCTTCCCCCGTTCCGCCCCTGCACTGGGTTTTCCTTCTCTGGCAGGACTCTGTCACTCCTCCAGCACATATGGGATGCTCCCTGCTCTGCCTCCCTCTGTGCCAGCTCCCTGCTGCCATAAAGCACTTTATAGTGTTTTTGTGGCAGCCAGCATCTGTGAAATAGGCGTTCCACCGGTGCTTCCTTTAGTTAGTATTGGGCCACGAAAGAAAAGAATAAACTTGGTGCAAATCCTGTCTTGCTTTTCCCACAATTATTGTTGCATTTGTTGTGGTATTTATTTAAAAAAAGGTATGCCCCACTCTTCAGCAACATATATTGCCATGGTGGCAATACAATGCAATCAACAAAAACGAAATTAAGAACAAAACGTGTTGGGGTGCTGACGTACCCAAATAATCATGGGCCAAATCACAGCCTGTGCCTTGTTTGAATGTGACACAATGATGTCAGTTTCAGTGGGAGAATAGAATGCAGATCAAACTCTGTGAAAGGAGACTTCGAAAGAAATGCCTCTCTTTGCCTCTATCACTTCACAAACACTTCTAAGCAGAATGTGTTTTAAAAAAATCATTCCAGAAAGAAGGCGGCCACTTCGAAGTGACATGGGGGGGGGGAGGATAGAGAGAAGGGAGAGTCAAAAATTCATTCTAATTTATTTCCAGTTCGAACTCTCGATTTAAACCAAATATAACTTTGAGCTTAGTACCTGCTATCAAAAAACTGATCTATGTGAACATGAAGAAGCCACATGAGGGTTGATAGGGATGCTGATGACGGGCGCACACTCAAGGAAGTTTATGTGCAGGCTTTTACTGCTACTGCAGTCGCATTAAGACAAAATAAAATGGGAGCATTCTAAACTGTATTTTTCGGTAATGCTTCCGCTGCCTAGATCTGTAATTTCCAGGTTTGGCTGATGTACTCAGGAGGCTTAAAAAGATTGCTTCAGATACAAGGTGAGTGTCGCAACCTTTCCAGTCCCCCTCTGGTTTCGGTTTTAATCCAAACAGAGATCTCGAGTCTTATGCCCTACCCACCCACCTAGCCATCTGCCTCAGATTTGGTTCAGATTAGAGCTATTTCCTTGTTTTGGGGGAAAACAGCTTGTCTTATTCTGAGTGAGTTTGAGGTAAATCAGGTGGTGGATTCCCTTTTCTAGTATTGTTATCTATTCTACTCTTATATGCACTTCATGGTCAGGCTTAGCAGTGGTAACACAGGGTTGCTGGAGGTCCTGTTGGGGCAAACTGGTTGGTTTTGGTTCAGAGATTCACATGACCACTCTCTCTTCTCTGAACCTCCCCACTGACCAATGGATGCAACCGGCAGAGACCCTGTGACAAGGCCAAAGCTTTTGGGGGGATTCTCCCATTTGCAAATGTGGTGCTGAGCGCAATGTTTGTGCAAGTCTCATGAGAGGTTCAAGGGTTGGCCCAGTCAAATGCAGAAGCCAAGCTATAACTGTAGACAGATTGCATGGCACAGTTTTGGGGCCTATACCATATCAGTTGGAAGAATCACAAGTCTGAATGCTGCATAGTGCCATGATGCCACTCCATCCTCTGTGTGATTCATGATTCACTGGGATTGTCCATGTGTGATTAAATACAGAGAAAGAGGACACTGTAATCTGAAGGAAAATGGCACCAAAGCAGCAGAATGGAAACAATGTCAGCCAAGGGCAGTTTACTGACTTAAGGCAAGAAAGATGAGCACTAAAGGGGTGCGGTGAAAAATCAGCTTCCCCCAAAGCCTAAAAATCAAACACAAGCATTTAGTACAGGCCAAAATATGCAATTTCCGGGGTTCATTCACACAATTTCTATACCATGTGATTTACTGTATATGCATTTGTAGATCAGTGGTTAGAAGAGAGGACACTGCATGGATATTAGTATATAGAGACCTATAGCTTGTCTGCTGTAGGTTCTAGCACATTTTTGATTTTTGTAGGACCTTAGTTGTTTGTCTCCTAAAGCTTTCTGGGATAGGGAAGACCAGATCCTTGGTACGTGTTACAAATGAAGACCCAAGAGAAGCCTACTTTGACAATGAAGAAAACCTTCTCAGAGAGAGAGAGAGAGAGAGAGAGAGAGAGAGAGAGAGAGAGAGGTGAATAATCCTTCACTTCTGGCAGGCCATGGCGATATACTGGATTAAGCTCATTGCTAATTAGACACAATTGTGAAGTACAATTATTTATGAACCTTCAATGGGCCGGATTCATGAAAGGAATAATTACATATTTTCCTTTTGTAGAATATTAATGAAGAAATGGCATTGCTATTCATTATTAATCTACTTTCAAATTGTAATGTGTACTTCCAGTGGCAAATTCCAAATCTCTGTATCTGCAAAAACAGCAGCATTGGATGCTGAAGATGTAGCAGCACTGCCGTCTTGGTCAAGGAAGACGTGCAGCCATTATGAGTGGAGCGATTCCACGGTCTGAAAGAATGAAATAGCAAAGGTAGAACCAAATAACAAAAAAGCAAAAACAAAACTGTGTTATGAAGTGAAAAACAACTGGCTTTGTTGAGTCTCTTTCAGAAATCTGACAAAGCTTTTTTTCTTTTTCCTTAAAAAATATTTACACACACACACACACACACACACACATACATACATACATGGTTTGACCATTTACACCAGGGGTGCCCAAACCCTGGCCCTGGGGCCACTTGCGGCCCTCGAGGCCTCTCAATTTGGCCCTCAGGGAGCCCACAGTCTCCAATGACACTATGGCCCTCTGGAGATTTGTTGGAGCCCACAGTGGCCCGACACAACTGCTCTCAGTGTGAGTGTGACTGTTTGACCTCTCACGTGAGCTGTGGGACGACGGCTCTTTCCACTGCTTCTTGTTTCACGTCTGTGATGCAGTAGCTGCAGCAAAGGAAAGGCTGGCCTTGCTTTGTGCAAGGCCTTTTATAGACCTTGAGCTATTGCAAGACCTTCATTCATTCATATAAGTTCATCTTTAATATATTCATTTATGTAAACTTATGTAAATTTATTTAAATTTTAAATGTAAATTAATTCTTTTTTTCCCTGGCTCCTGAACAAAGTGTCAGAGAGATGATGTGGCCCTCCTGCCAAAAACTTTGGACACCCCTGATTTACACCAATGAGAAAATTGGTGCAAATCCTGCATTACGCTGAAAACCTGTAGGAGTACTGGGACACTGACAGTGGCGTCACTAGAGTTGTGTCACCCAGTGCAGGAGGCCAGCATGTCACCCTCCCATGATGGGCTTCCTCCCATGCAGTGGGCAGGGCGGTGGGTGTGGTGATGCTCCATTGCCCCACCCCCACTGGTTTTTTTGCTATCACTTTTGAAAGAGTAGAGATATTTCAACCTGGTTTGTTTCATTGTGTTCTGCATGAAATTACGCATCGAGTGATATATAACATTAAAGTATTATTTGAAAATACCAAGATTTAAAAAATTTCGGTCAGTAGTGGTGTCACCCCACCCCCGTGCACATCACCCGATGTGACCTGCTCCCCCCGTAACCCCCAGTGACACCGCTGGGCTGGTACAATATGCTCCCAGTGACTCCTCTTTGCTACAAAGTGAGCAAGATGAGTTGAAACTCCTGAAAAATGATTGATAATCAAGGGGAACACCTCGTTACTCATAGCATAGCAGCAGTTGAGATACAAAGTTAGAAAAGTTTAAAGACCTGCTTTCACTTATGATGCTGTAAAAACACACTTCCAGCCATGTCCGGTTTCCTGTTCCAGGGCTAGTAACTTGTTCTTAGTTTTAGAATAGATCAGATGTTAAAAGGAAACAGTTAATTTCCTGCTTCCTGTTAACATTCAATCTAGATTCTTCAACCATTCAGGCTACCTGCAGCCTACCTGCACATGCTATAAGCTTGCATGCTTATAGTGTCCTGTAAAAGGAAGAAATACCTCTCAACTATGTTAATGGGCAGGGAGGGGGCACAGCCCCCTGCCTGGATCAGCAGATAACCAATTGCACAGATACCAGATCTGTGAATATGGGAGGATGCCTGTATTTATTTATTTCTATCTGTATACCACCTTCCTCATAGATTCAAGGCAGTTTACATCAGCAGGCTGACAGATATAGTTCTATTTATTGATAGATATTGTTCTATTTCTATAGAGTGGCATAGCTAAAGATAGTGTAGCCCAGAGCTGAGCTCAAAATGATGCCCCGGGAGTGATGTCACAGCCAGAAGTAACGCCACGCCCGGGGTTTTAAAAAAGTGAAAATCTGGCAAAAAACTGCCTGCTCCCCAGCAGTTTGCCACCCATTTGCTCTGCCACCTCACCCCAGCCAGTGGCATAGCTAAGGGCCAAATCCTATCCAGCTTTCCAGCCCTGGTGTAGCCGTGCCAATGGGGTTTGCACTGCATCCTGTGGTGGGAGGGTAGTTATGGAGTCCTCCACAGGGTAAGCGAACATTTGTTCCCTTGCCTAGCGGCTGCACTGCACTTGAACCAGGGCTGGAAAGTTGGATAAGATTGGGCCCTAAGGCATCTATCTGCTTCCTGGGATCAAAGAAGATTTTGTAGCCCCCCATGACAAAATCAAATTTAATTAATTAAGTAAATAAATAAAAAGTGTGCCCTTTATAGGTTAGAGACACTGTGCTGGGGTGGACGGTTATTTGCCCCCTGCTAAATATAAGAGGAGCACCACTTAAAAAATACCTCTACCCAGTTAGTAGGGGTAACTGTATTATGATACATGGAAATGAGAGCTGACTAATATTCACCTTATTAGTTCCATGCTGTTTCATAATAACATCTCATTGGCTTTCAGAATAATTAGTCTCATAGGTCAGTTTTAAGAAAATCCACTTTTTGTTCCATAAGGCAGTTGTGTTTTCATTTTCTGGTTAATTGGCCCTAACTTTGGATAGATATTCCAATGCAGTTTGTTTCACTGCATTCTGCATTTCATTGCATTCTGCATTAAATTACATTTCCAATGATATATAACATGATGGGTATTATTCATACATACCAAGTATTTCACAATTTTGGCCACTAGTGTCAAGCGCAGCTTGTTGCCTCCCTAAAGCTTGTTGCCCTGTGTAATTGCTACCCCCTGAACCCCCTTAGCTATGCCACTGTTTGTATAGAACCCTTCATTCTCCAGATGCTTTCCCTTCACAGTGTGGCTATCTCTCTGGCTGCATAGCTTTCATGCCTTCAAGCTTCCATATGCAATAAATCAAGCCAGGCAGGTTCCAAAGCTGTTATCCATTCTAGCCTCCACTCTCTCAGGATGTTGGCTCATCAGCTACTCCGTTCTCTCACAATGGGACAATAGGAGCTTGTCTGCAGCTTCCCATCTCCCCTCCAAGTATGACCAAATTCTGCATAGCTTCTTCAGGCAAGGGTACACCTCAACCGCTGGACCAAACCTCCTGCCCCCCAAAGCACTATTCTTTCTCCCTGGCTGTTGCCATATGCTTAGAACTGCCTCCCTCTTCCATGGTCTCATTGTGAAGGGCTGGGGCAAGCTATGCACCTTTAGTCTCAATTCCCTTTGATAAAATGGAGATAATCAGGACCTGCCTCCACTGTTGTTGCACGATGTGCTATCAAGTCTGCAGACCAGCTTCCAACTTTGATAGAAATGATAACCATGACTTGTTTCTGCCACCCATAGAGCATCGCAGGCACCTCTAATATCCGTCCAGCACTGCGAGAATGAAACCAGGGAGAACCATCATTCTGGGTTAATTAATCTGGAATAAAAGTGTGTGATTGCTGGCCTGTGCCTTTGGTCTATCATTGGGCTTCCATTTGTCAGAAACAAACTTCTTTATTAAACACAATAGTGCTGTGTGAAGCTGCTTTTCAACTCCTTAGGGAGCAGAGGACAATAAAGACAAGTCGCACCGAAGGCTTAATTGTATATTTGAGGGTCAGCGGAAATTCCTGGTTATATCAATCACATGTAATATTTGAAACACGGTATAGTCTCAACTTTTAGGCCTGATCGGAATGAGTCAGATTCCCAGAGGGCTTCTTCTGCATCTTTTTTCTCTCTCCATACTGTCACACAACAATAGATCTGTTATCGAAATTTTATCTCCTGGTGATATATTTGATCATTAGGTGGGAATACTTGCTTGTCTCCTTACCAAGAATCAGAAACCCTGATAAATCTAGCTGAGTTTTAAGATTAATACAGGGGAAATTTAATTTGTTAGTCATGACTTCTTTTATTAGTGCCTTGCAGTTTGATTTAGTTTGGGAAGCAGAAAGGGAAGATGCTTTTTGCCCAGTGTAAGGTGGGGAGTGAGGTCTGAGTGAAGAAGATTTCCTTATCTTTTAGGGCTCTGGTACAGTTCACTGCTGTGAAATGCATCTAAATGGGGGATAGAGATGGAGTAGCAGTCAATGGTTTATCCCACCTCTACTCTCCAACCACACAGTCCTCCCCCTTTTCCAGCACCCCATCTTTCCACCTATTCAGGGGAAAACACGATGCCTCTCTCCCACCGGGAGCCCGTCCTGCCCAGCAACTCTGTACCCTGTATTTTCAGCTCTGTGTCTTCAATAGCGGTTGAGCTAGGTGCCCACCTGAAATTGGTTCATGAGCCACCTAGTGGGTCCCAACCCACAGTTTGAGAAGTGCTGCACTAGAACTTGACATGGAACAGGTGGAGCAAAAGGCTTGCACAGCAGCAAGTTGGTCAGCACTTGACTGGGGAACAGTAACAGGATACCTGCTCCACCGAGAGTCATCAGGGCTTCCAACAAGAAACCGTGTGCAATTATGCCCCTTTCCCTGCATCCCCAGAACAGCCTTTTAACATTTCTTTAAGAAGGGGATGGCGGTGCATGTAGGGGAAAATAAAAAGGGAGGCTTCGCAACTCCCTTCCCTTATAGCTTATTAAGCTCTGATGGGAGTCTCCTTAATCCCGATCACTCTGACAGCCTCACCAGCCAGCTGCTCTGGTCCTTTCTTCCACAGTCGCATCCAGCTGTTCTAAAATAGCACATGTGTGTGCACCAGAGCAGTGCTGAGAAGGAAAACATCCCAGCCATCTGCTGCCATAGGAAGAATGCCATCCCATGCTAATATGCTGACCTAGACAGCCGCGGAGGGCTGCAGGCTGGCTCCGGCCAGATCACAACCTCCTGTGAAGGGCTGATCACAACGATCCTCACTGTGTGCTGGTCTCAAGTGTTTCCTTTGCTTGATCGACACATTTCCCTGGCCCTGGGGTAGACTGGCTGTGCATTCCTGGACATGAAACATCCCGACTGCTGTCTCCAAATCAATTTTACACTTAATAAAGTTTAACAAGTCCAGATTTTTTCCCTTTCATTTCAAAACTAAGTAACAGGCATGTAAGAGGGTCTTTTTTCCCTTAATGACACACATGCTACTCTTTCAGAGAAGTCAAATGGCATCCACAACTGGAGTTTTCATTCATTCACTAGTGAATACTCTGCTTAAGGAAATGTGCTCATATTTACAAGAGTTTATTTCCCCCTACAGTGTTTTTACTGCTGCCCATAGAAAGCAACATCTGCTTCTCCGGGGATTTTTTTTTTCTCAGTTACATAGTTAGAATCACGGTTTCTGAAAACTATTGGAGCTAAACTACAGAGATGTGATTACACTCTGTGCGGAAGGATGATGGTGGGGCAGTCTCTCTCCACGAATTTGAAGGAAAGGATGCTGTTCGATGATGCTCGATATGTGATGCAAATAAGCCATTGGGATTTTTTGAACATCCCCAGCCCAATCCTTTCCAGCTCCGACACAGCCATACCTATGGGATGTGTGCTGCATCCTGCAGTGGGGGGCGGGGTTGTCATGGAAGCCTCCTCACGGTAAGGGAACATTTGTTCTCTAACCTCGGGGGCTGCATTGTGGCTGCATCGGTACTGGAAAGTTGGATAGGATTGGACCCTTCATTAAGTAGGAACAGGTAAACAGTACCCACCTAAACATGCTTACTTAGAAGTCTCACTCTGTTCAGTGGGGCTTACTCCCTAGTAAGTGTGCATCAGATTGCAGCCGAAGTGGTTCAACAGAGTTTTGGCAAAGGAGAGCACTTTTGAACAAAGCACTTTGTCACGCCAAAGCCAGTCTCACAGATGATGCGTTACAATAATCTAGACAAGATGTTACCAGAGCTTTGGGAACTGCAACAAGGATGTCTCCGTCCAGGAGGAGCTGCAGGTGGTAAAAAGTGCTTCATGCTACAGATGTCATTTATGCCTCAAGAGAAAGGATGAGATCTAATCTCATTGTAAGAGGCCAGGATAATAAACTGCTCCAAAATTTAGGTGGAACAGAATGGATCCATGTCTGACCACTTTCTGAGGGTGACTGTGAGCTTTTGTGTTGGTGGTAGTAGGGGGGGGGGAGAGCACAGCTTGATGAATAAGAGTCCTTCTTTGATCAATTCACAACACATAAGTGTTGTGACAATCAGTTCCATTGATCAATTAACACTGCCCTAATATTCGCCTTAACAGTCCTAATAAAACACAATAATTAATAACAAATGCGCAGAAATGAGTGAGAGTTGAAAGTGCTTCTGTTTTCTTCATCAAAGTATTTGCAATCCTTGAGCATTTCCATCTGTACCTCTGTGAGGTTTTGATTGGGATCAAAAGCTGTCAAAACGGAGCCGGAAAACTGAAGAAGAGCAAAAGTTGGCCGTCTCTCTCTCTCTCCCTCTCTCTCTTTTAAAGGAGGATGCAAGGAACTACAGACTGGTCAGCTTGATGGCAATACTTGGAAAGATCCTGGAATATGTTACAATTAAGTGGAATGTTTGTACGCACTCAGAAAATAATGGGCTGATTTCTAGGAGCGAGCATGGGTTTGTCAAGAACAAGGCACCCAAGACTAATCTCATCTCCTTCATTCGTAGAATGACCAGTTTAGTAGATCATGGAATGCCATGGTCTTCCATGGCACTAATGAGACTTTTCAAAGTGTTTGAAAAAGTCTCCCATTATATCCTTGTTGATAACAATTAAAATGTGGGCAAGGTAGTACTTCCCTTGGATTCAAAGCTGGTCGAACCACCATCCCCAACAAATGCTTAAAAAAAACTGTCTTGACAGGCTCAGGCATTGGGCCCACACCAAGAAGACAGAGTTCAACAGGCAAATGTAAAGTCCTGGGCATAGGTACAGAACAGCAGACACAGAAGTACAGGATGAAAGAGGTATAACTAGGCAAGTGTAAAAGAGATCTAGGTGTCTTAGGACCCAAACCTATCCAACATTGCAGTGCTGATACAGCCATGCCTAAGGGGCATGCACTGCATCCTGTGGTGGGAGGCTGTCACGGAGGACTCCTCAAGGTAAGAGATCATTTGGTCCGTTACCTTTGTCTTCACTGCAGTTGCATCAGCACTGGAAAGTTGGATAGAATTGGGCCCTTAGGCGGCAATATTATCAACCCACAATACAATCCTATGCATGTCTACTCCTCCGGGAAGAACTCAAAAGTGGCATCACTACCTCAGGTGCTGGGGCAGTCTGTGATGGCTCTATCCCCATCTCCCCTTGCTCACCTGAACTCCTGCTTCAGAGGAAATCCCAGGAGCCAGACTCTCCACCTCTGCCTGGGGACATTGCTCAGCCTCTGTCTGAGGGTTCACTTGAGGGCCTGGCACGTGAACCAATATCTCCCAGGAACATCAGAGTTGATGCTTCTTGCGCAAAAGCCCTTTAAGACAAAAAGGTTCTCTGAGGGAGGAAGTGGACATAACCAACCGAGTACCTATTGCACACGCACACAAGCATTCACATGTGCATGTACATATATGTATATTGTTAGCTATCTCCGGACCAGATCAGACGGAAAGCTCTTCAACCTCTCCAGACTGAGAGCAAAATCCAAAGTCCAGCTGAAATGTCTGCGTGACTTCCTCTTTGCCGACGATGCAGCTGTCACTACCCACTCTGCCAAAGATCTCCAGCAGCTCATGGATCGTTTTAGCAAGGCCTGCCAAGATTTTGGACTGACAATCAGCCTGAAGAAAACACAGGTCATGGTTCAGGATGTGGACTCACCTCCCTGAATTACAATCTCTGAGCATGAACTGGAGGTTGTCCATGACTTTGTGTACCTTGGCTCAACGATCTCCGACACTCATTCTCTCGATGCCGAGCTAAACAAGCGCATCGGTAAAGCAGCTACCACGTTTTCCAGACTCACAAAGAGAGTCTGGTCCAACAAGAAGCTGACGGAACATACCAAGATCCAGGTCTACAGAGCTTGCGTCCTGAGTACACTTCTGTACTGCAGCGAGTCATGGACTCTTCGCTCACAACAGGAGAGGAAACTGAGCGCTTTCCACATGCGCTGCCTCCGACGCATCCTCGGCATCACCTGGCAGGACAAAGTTCCAAACAACACAGTCCTGGAACGTGCTGGAATCCCTAGCATGTATTCACTGCTGAAACAGAGACGCCTGCGTTGGCTTGGTCATGTCGTGAGAATGGATGATGGCCGGATCCCAAAGGATCTCCTCTATGGAGAACTCGTGCAAGGAAAGCGCCCTACAGGTAGACCACAGCTGCGATACAAGGACATCTGCAAGAGGGATCTGAAGGCCTTAGGGATGGACCTCAACAAGTGGGAAACCCTGGCCTCTGAGCGGCCCGCTTGGAGGCAGGCTGTGCAGCATGGCCTTTCCCAGTTTGAAGAGACACTTGGCCAACAGTCTGAGGCTAAGAGGCAAAGAAGGAAGTCCCATAGCCAGGGAGACAGACCAGGGACAGACTGCACTTGCTCCCGGTGTGGAAGGGATTGTCACTCCCGGATTGGCCTTTTCAGCCACACTAGACGCTGTGCCAGAACCACCTTTCAGAGCGCGATACCATAGTCTTTCGAGACTGAAGGTTGCCAATATACAATATAATAATAGCAAGCTCCAGACCCTTACTGTAGCAACATCAGCCATTCAGTCCTCTGAGCTCTCCAAGGTCTTGATTGGCTTCCAAGGCTCTCAGCTCAGTTGGAGCCTCTGCTCAGGACTGATTCCTGCTTGGAACAGGATAATACATTTGTACCTCCCTGTAAGAACATAAGAACATAAGAACAACCCCGCTGGATCAGGCCATAGGCCCATCTAGTCCAGCTTCCTGTATCTCACAGCGGCCCACCAAATGCCCCAGGGAGCACACCAGATAACAAGAGACCTGCAAGGCTTCCTAGGAATTGTAGTTAAGAACATAAGAACAGCCCCACTGGATCAGGCCATAGCCCCATCTAGTCCAGCTTCCTGTATCTCACAGCGGCCCACCAAATGCCCCAGGGAGCACACCAGATAATAAGAGACCTGCAAGGCTTCCTGGGAATTGTAGTTAAGAACATAAGAACAGCCCCACTGGATCAGGCCATAGCCCCATCTAGTCCAGCTTCCTGTATCTCACAGCGGCCCACCAAATGCCCCAGGGAGCACACCAGATAACAAGAGACCTGCAAGGCTTCCTGGGAATTGTAGTTAAGAACATAAGAACAGCCCCACTGGATCAGGCCATAGGCCCATCTAGTCCAGCTTCCTGTATCTCATAGCGGCCCACCAAATGCCCCAGGGAGCACACCAGATAACAAGAGACCTCATCCTGGTGCCTGTCTTCACCAAGAGATGATCTTTCTGCTCTAGTTCCAGCTTCTCTGTCATCTCCAAGGACAGCCATCTCCAAAGCGCATTACGATAGTCTGTGCGTGGGGTTAAGAAGCATAGATCGGCATGTCAAGACCTGGTCTTCAAAGACCCCAAGTCTGCACAGCAAGTCCAAATGATCAAAGCTGCTCCTTGTCTTTTGCCTTGAACCCTGTGAAATATTTGCCAGGTTGCTGTGGGCTGCTACCTTTTTGTCGGCCTCTTGAAATGGCAGCTGGTGGCAGATTATTTTCCTTCTATTTTTTTCTTTTTCTTTTTTGTCAGGGGAAAAAAAAAAGTCCAAAAGCAGTAATTGTGGAAAGAAAAAGACATTTTCACCAAGTGGTTCTCAATTATCGCATCAACAGCCATACTCTTGTGTGTAAATTGTCTTTTTTTATATTAAAAAATGCCCTCGAGTGTAAGAACCCTCTTCGGGATTGTTCCAAATGAAATATCTTATTTTCTCGAAAGAATGATGGTCCCTTGGGAACAGAATTGCCAAGAGTTGTAAGAAAAGCAAGGTGTTGCAATGTAATGTAACATTATGATTTAAAAGTGTTAAAAGTGTCTGATTATCATTTTCTTTTTAAGTATTGTATGTATGTATCCGTTCATCCCATACGATGCCTGAAAATAAACCACAGGATAATTCTACCAACGGGAGACATGATGTTTCTGTATTAATGTGTTAGCCTTGGGCATCTTCATAAATTTGTCTGCAAGCATAATTGTAAATATATCTTTTATGTTTGGATCTGCTACAGTATTTTTCTGGGTTTTTTCATGCTTGTATATCAAAATATTGAACAGAGCAAGTGCTTGGAGATGTAAGAGGATGGGCAACCCCTTTATTTGTTTGGAGGGTTTTTTTTTAGGGAGATGGCAAGCTAATTTTGGATGGGTTTTATGTGCCCATAAGTTTGGCAGAGCACAACTCAAGCCAGTGGTGTAGCTAGAGGGGGGTGCAAAGCACTAAGTTTTGCAGGGAGCCTTACCGCGGTGTGCAAGTGGTCCCTCCCCCTCCCCTTCAGAGCCATTCCAGGCAGTGGGAGCAAAACTGAGGCATTCGCCTCCTTTTTGCTACCCTCGCCTTTAGCTACACCACTGACTCAAGTGGTTTCGAAGGGCACCCTGTCACATCAAGAGCCACACCAAGGTTCCAGGGCGGTTCCATCCAGGGGGCTCCCTGAGGCATTGCCTCATCTGGTAGGTTGCTGACTTCCATCAGCTTGCCTGCCTCAACCACTCATCTACTTTTGCTTTCTGGAAATGAAGCCAGAAAGGAAGAGGAGGGCAGAGGGGAAGAGGAAGCATGAAAGGGGAGGACGATCTCTGATGTTCTAGTGACAGTCCCTCATTCTCTTCTCCTGCACTTTGTTCCCCTCTCCTTTTCTGAATCCGAGGAGCAGCAGCAACAGTGTTCAAGGTGGTGCTGTGCTCACTGACTAATGGGGGGGGGTAGAGAATTTTGCAAATTTAGAACGAACAAAAGAAAATATTACTTTACCCAGCATGTAATTAGACTGTGGAACTCCTTGCCACAGGATGTAGTGATGGCACCAGGCCTAGATGCCTTTAAAAGGGGATTGGACAGATTTCTAGAAGAAAAGTTCATCACAGGTTATAGGCCATGATGGGTATGTGCCACTTCTGGTTTTAGAAGAAGGCTACCTCAGAATGCCAGCTCAGGGGAATGGCAACAGGATGCAGGTATCTCATTGTCTTGAGTGCTCCCTGAGACATCTGCTGGGCCACTGTGAGATGCACAAAGCTGGCCTACATGGGTCCTTGGCTTACTCCAGTGGGGCTCTTCTTATGTTATTATGTTGGCACATAACCTCCTGAATACCATAGGCTCACCATGAGATGCCAAATGAGAAGCAGTAAAGGTTTGATGAGGGGGTAGTTTCATTGAAAGTTCATGTTGTGAAATGCCAGGGGTTCATTTTAGTTGTCCTTTTTAGCCCGTTAATTGTCCTTCCTGTACAAACTAATTGCTGACCAAGGCCTTTGTGCACTAGCTGACCTGCCCTCATTACAACCCGGGGCAGGTCTGCAACATGCTACTGCCCCTCCAGCACGCTGCCCCCTCTCCCCAGGAATACTCACTGAGGTTTAGTGGAGCTTCATGCAATGCTCAGCAGCAACCAAGAAGCCTTCGGAGGCTTCTTGCACCATTTTAAACAATACTTCTGGTTTCTGGACTTCTGGTTTGCCTTTCCTGTCCTCAGAATGACTTGGACAGGCAGGTGGGGCAGTACGGCAGCTAGCACGGCGGGCGGTGCCCCATCTTCCCTGCACCAGGTCTGCCACTGCCCTTGTGTTCTTAGGAACAGCACTGCTTCTAAACCACCCAGCTGAAGCACAGCTTGCTGCTGGGAGGTAGAGTCTGGTAGCCCAAGGAAGAGGAAGTAAGGAGGAGACACTTTTGTTGGTAGAGCTGAGGGACTAAAGCAGCTCCATACACAGCAAAACTGCCTTTTGTTAAAAGCTGTACTAGAACAAAGAGAGAACTGCAGTCATGGTTATGCAGGCAAAACAAGGCAGAAAAAGAAGTCAGAGAGAGAGAGAGAGAGAGAGAGAGAGAGAGCGCGCAACCCCCAAGCCCTTAAACTCATAAGCAACTCTTCCTATTGGTGGAAAACTACATTTACACACTCGCTGACCTGTCCATATTCCGGCCTGTAAGTAAGGCCTTGAACAGGTCCCCAGAACTTTGGGCCCCGACAAGTGTTAGGCCTTTGGATGATCCCAAGCTGATACAGTGGGGCTGGGGCCCAGGGCCTGAGATTTGCCCCCTGGCAGGGTTGGCTTCAGATATGACTGGAGGAAGATACCCTTGTCCTCCTACCAGACCTTGGCATTCTTTGTGGATCCCTGGAGGCTCAGACGTACGTACCCTGTTGAGCCTCCTCCTCACTGGCCTGTTGGGTGGGACGTTACATAGGGTTGGGCTATCTCTGGGGACTGTCCCTTCTGGACCCCCCTTGGGTATATCATGGACCTTCATCATCTCTCCACCCTCGTTTGCCCTACCTGCAGCTCCCATTCATTCCCTTCTGAGGCCTGTTTCAGGGGAGGTTCCTGGGCAGTAACTGGATGAAGTGTGCTGAGGATGCCGCGAGCAAGGCTCCTGCACTTGCCCTTGGCGGCCTGGTCCAGATGCCACTCAGAGCTTCCAAGTTCTCTGGCACCTGCACCTGCAGGATTACCCAGAAGCTTCACTGAAGGCTGAGTCATCGCCCGGAGGATCACCCTGAAACCTCACCCAGAAATGCTGTGGTGTGCTATGGCCAGCCTGAATTGCAAGTTGCCTTGCTGGCCTGCTGAAGTTCAGAGGCTAAAGGAGTTTGGTCATTGTGCCTCCGTCTTGCTGTTGCCCCTTGACTCGCCAGTTGCATCAGATAAGATGAACCCCAGACAACCATATAGACTCTGGATGGCTCAGTTCTTCCAACAGCTTTGACTTGGCTTGAATAAGTTATGAAGTGACAGAGCAGTTGTCATTCACGTTTTAGTTCTAATTCTAAATCCTGTTTGGACTTTTCTTGTGGCTCAGTGACTTGAACAACAAAGACTCAATCAAACCAAGAGCAAGTATACAGTGTCGCTGCACAGCAAAATCTTCCAGGTTCAGTAGTGCCCTCTTTCTCCAACTGTTATGCCTACGTGAGCAAATGAACATGTACACTGATAGCATGAGGGGCCGCTGCACAGAATGAGGTGTGTTCCTCCCATAGCTTCAGCTAGCCCTCCTTTCATGCTACATGCAAACTATTCAAGCCAGGAGGCCCATACATGCCAACCCAAGCTTTTGGAAGGAAGAGCAGAATAAAAATGTCAGAGATAAATGTGGAGCCCAGTGAGATGCTGCACCTGAGTTTGACTGCATGGATCCTATAGGATGTCACGATCGCACCACACATTTATGCAATCTGACTGCCAAGTGGCCTTCTTCATATGTATCATGAATGATGTTTAAAAGTGGGTCATGTGACACAGTAGTGCTGTAGCGTGACTCAGGAAGACACTTTCGTTTCTGAAAACTTCACAGGTTGAAACAGAGGGACACTATGGGGAAGAGGAAGTGTGGTGAACTCAGGCCTTCAGACACTTCTTCTGTCCTATTCCTATCCTCTATTCCAAACCAGGAAGGGGGGAGGAGGAGGAGGAAAAGCAGAAGAGGTGAGTGGGCAGGCAGAAATGTGCACCTCCACCTGCCAATCTGCTACCTGAGAAGACCAGCTCAGTTAGCCTAATAGATGAGCTAGCCCTATTCCTCCTCTTCCTTCCCCTGATCTTCTTACTCAAGATGGATCAACTTATGGCAAGCAAATAGGGGAGGGGCTGCAATGAAGAAGAGACAAGCCTGCCTTTTTGTCCTGCATCAATAATGTTGCTAGAGGTTCTCTCTTGAAAATAAAATTGCCTATTTTTCTTGTGGTAATTTAATTTAACCTTGAATGCATCCCGGGGGGGCCTTTGGTCCTTGCTAAATGTTGCACCCCTCTCCATGGCAATTTGAAACGGCGCCCCCTGCCTGCGGTCTCCTTCCTATCTGCCTTTCCGAAACAAAGGCAATGTCTTTGACCAACACAACATGTAATTATCCATTTGGAAAGTGTTTTATTAGGAATTAGCAGCCTTCCCCTTATTTTAAACAAACATATTCATTTCACAGTGTGTTAAAAATAATTTTCTCTTCCTCCACTGTGTTTATCTTTTTCCCAGTAATATTTCACAGCTGAAGTCCTCCTCTTGGAGAGTTCCAGAAATACGATGAGAGTTTTGAAAAGAAAAAAAAAGGGGGGGGGGAACCAGCAATGGTAGTAACAGCCCTTTCTCATACATGAACAAAAATGTGTCCCTCCTACGTTTTCCCTCTTTCAACTAGCTCTGCACTCATATATTTAGAAATAAAACAAATATAAATTATGCATTTCCCAACTTAATTTAAAATGCATTATGCACTGCTATGTTCTCTGGAATTAGTATTATTAAGGGGACAGATCTGTATGGATTAATTTTGAGTCAGTTTATTCACTTCTTTGTAATTCAATGGCAGAGAACATGTCCCCAGGTGTCAAATTAATTTCTTTAAACTGTAAACACCACATACATAATATGGACCTTTTTGATGATGAAGATGATGGTGGTGGTGGTGGTGGTGGTTGCTGCTGTTGTTGTTGTCCGCTTGTTGACATTCTATATTTTTCCCCCCACCTCTTAGAAAATTAATCGTGGCAAAGTCAAACTTTTTTGTGCTGTGCAATAAGGCCCTTTTTGTTTGCAATGAAGAAGTAAGACAATTGCAACCTAGTTCTATCAGGCCCTACTATTCATACGGGCTAGAATCCAAAGAACCGTGAGTGGAATCAGGAAACAACTTCTTGAACCTGTCCCCAAGCACTAGCAGAAGACTTGCTGCAGTGTAGAGCCACTGAGGGTTGCATTACAGCATGGAAAATTCGATGGTGATCACTCAGTGGTATTGCACACGGAGTAACCAGGCTCAGGTTCTGGTGAAGCTCGGAAAAGACCCGTCTGAAACATGGGTGAACTGCTGAAATTAAGTGCAGCTCAGCTAAATGGTATCGTCTGATTCAGTGCAAAGCAGCTTCTGATTCATAAGAAAGCTAGATGCTGTGGTGTAGCAGTTCCAAAACTGTGGGTCCAAGACTCACCAGTGGGTCCTGACCCAATTTTTGGTGATTTGCTAAACTGACAGGTTACATTAGGCTATGTGCATCAAGGGTTAAACAAGCTGCTATGGGGGTGAGCGCTGCTGCTCAATCACCATTATAGCCACACCCCTTGGCATTTATAAACAAGGCAACAGCCTCTAAGGCAGCAATTTTCAACCTTTCTCATCTCACAGCACACTGACAAGGTGCTAAAATTCTCAGGGCATACCATCAATTTTTTGACAATTGACAAGGTGCACTGCCCTACCGGTGTGGGGCTCACACCCCCAATAGCTCTATTAATAAATGACCCTCCCCAAACTCCCGTGGCACAACTGCAGACCATTCACGGCACACTAATATGCTGTGGCACACTGGTTGAAAACTGTTGCTCTAGGGCCTCTAAAACATTAGAGGACCCCTGTATAAGCTCTAATGTGTCCTAAGAAGGTTTTGCAAAGAACATGTGCAAAATCTTGCACAGTAAGAGATACCCTTATTGATTTGGGGTGACTTTTCTCACACCATGTTCTTCCACCAAGTCGGAAAAACGCCCCTCCGCTTGTGGAAGTGAAACTTTGGGTCTCTAAACCATGGTCTGTTACTCTGTAGCATGTGATTGTGACGAATTACAAACATTCATATTTCCCATTCCTAACATTTGTATTTATGTGTAGGACCCACTCACTATATAGGGTTTGTTTCCAATTTGTAAGGGGAAAAAAAGGTATTCAATAATCATTTTCACTTATTGTTTTAGGGCAACCATTCTTTGAGCTTTGCTGTTTTAAATTTTTTGTGGCTGCTGTTTTTGTCCCCCTTCCTTAAACTGCATGAGAAACCAGAGGCTGCATTCTTAATTAGTCTTCCTTAAACAAAATATCCTTTCATATGCACTAATAAAGACAGAGGATCATTTCTCTCTGGTTTAAATAACTGCTAGCTGTTGTATAAAATTGTAAGAGACATGATGCAGATCAAGATGCCTGCTTGAAGTGGAGAAGAGGAACAAGGAGTGCCATAATAAGCAGATTTTAATGATTTACTATAAATCAGCATTTTTGCCCTGTCAGGGAGATTGAAGAGGCAGACAGCTCTTCACATGTCTGCCTAGCAAATGCCTTCCTGATGAATCATGTGCTTTGAATCACTGATCACAACATTCAAACAGCACATCCAAATAATGAGGAAAACATTTCTGCCGCATCCGTACAGCTGGCCTAAAATGCCAGGAATATGTGTTTTTACTGGCACGGTCGTTAAACTCTCATGCTGCTACTATGTCTGTTTGAAGGAGGGTAATAATAGGTACACGTTCCAGGTTAACTCCAAGTCACAGCTCCGCATCCCCTTCCAGCTATGGTGTGGCCTCTTACACAGGCAGAAAAAAAAATGAAGTCGTAAAACAGACTGTGCCATTTCAGACTGCAGATGGGGGAATAAAAAATTCATGATTGTTCCCTTTCACCAACAGTACCCTGCAAGTAGAAAGCTAGCACCACAAGGATAAAGCTGGACTAGAACCTTTCAACCTGATATGCTAGTTGTTGTTTTCAATCTTTATACAAGGAGATTGCACTCTTTTTATGGTCTGATCTGCATAACATCTAAACACATATACAACTTGCGTGGTGACCCCTGCTAACTGGTTAAGAGGCACTTTTTCAAGTGGGTGCTCTACTTTTATTTAGCAGGGGGAGAGTAACTGGCCCACCTCACCCCAGCACTGTCTGTTCTAGTGGCAGTCTGCTGGTGTTGCATCTTTTTAGATTGTGAGCCCTTTTGGGACAGGGAGCCATTAGATATTTGATATTTGATTTTCTCTGTAAACCGCTTTGTGAACTTTTTGTTGAAAAGCGGTATATAAATACTGTTGTTGTTGTTGTTGTTGTTGCGTGGATGAAAGATGCATGCCATTCAAAAGACTTTCTCAATTAGTTGAGGATGGGAATAGGCCCAGTAGATATGGTCCTGATTCTCTCTCCACATATTCCTTTTCCCAAGAATTAAAGTTGTCTGCAGATGGATTTGTAAAACAAATCCATTGTTTTACATTGTTTTTTTGTTGTTTTTTTAAAAAAGCCTGAGATGAAGTTTTACCACCCAAGAAAAAGGGGGAAAGCTGGAGAACTAAGGTCATTATGGGCAAACTGGCAGGCCCATCTGACACATTGCTCCATTAGAACCTGACGAACTTCAGGTTTAACCAGGTTTAAACACATTTTAAGGGTGCTATTGTATAAATTTTGTGTTTTGGTTGGACTGCTTGACTGGTAGAACTGCAATTAAACTTGTATAATACACAAAGTACTCCTGGACTATACCACTCTTCAGGCTGTTGGGGGTGTGTGTGTGCTGAACAGCTTTTAATACTTTTCCCATGCCAAAATGCTACATTTTGGAATTAATGGATGGATGGATGGGAGAAGGGTAGTGTAAACATTTTCCTGAAATACTAAATTTCGATGTGTTATTATACACTTCATGCTAACTTCAGTGCCCAAAATGTGAAACAGGCAGCCCAAGAGGCCTGCCTCGCATCCAGAGCAGGGTTGGGGCCCGTTGCAGCTCGGCCAGGGGCAAGAGGAATTCCTTCCCTTTATCCCAGGTAAAGCCACAGCAGCTCCAGTGGGGCTGCTTGAATCTGCATCACCTCAAGAAGTGCACCTGGAGCACTGAGCCTAGAGCTGCTCTGGGCTGCCCGGGACCGGGGTTAGGATCCAGCTCAAGTGCTGGATCCTGCCCCACCCCGCTCACCCGTGGCTCACAGGCCTGCCCTCTGCCTGCCCTTCCCCTGCCCTGAAAAGTCCCCTTCCCACCCTCCCCATGACACCCACACTGGCCTGACTTGGCTGGCACATGCTTACTTGTGTGCTGGCTCCGTTTTAAAGAAACATGTTTGGCTTCCCTTAAAAATTTTCAGGTGCTTTTTCTTGAGATGAACCCCAAACATCTCACTGAATGTCACTTTTCCAAAACATTGGTGTCAACCATATTCATTCACTGAGATTTCTGAGTGCTATAGGAGGCCTCAGAAAATATAAGGCAAGAAACCGGTGCTTGTTGGTGAGAATACAGCATTCTCCTGGGCAGCAATAGCCATCAGTAAATCCAGGATGAAAGGACTGTAAAGAAACAGTATTTTATTACATTTCTATCTTACTCTTCCCCTAAGGAGCTCAAGTGCACATGTGAATCCTCACATTTGAATCCTCTCCTTGCAAGGTAGGTTAGATTGTGAGATAGTGACTGGTTCAATGCCATCTAGTGGACTCCATGGCTGTGTGGGGGTTTGAACCCACCTGTAGGAGCGATTAAGGTAATGATGACCTCAAGCAGTTGCTGGAGGGTATAAGTGACAGGATAATACATTTGTTATAATTGTTGCTATCATCGTCATCATCATCATCTTTACAAAGCTGTCACAGTCCACCAGATGGACTGGGCTTTTTGGGTGCTTACCAGTTCAAACTCTGCTCAAGAGTTTAAGAACTGGTGGAATATCATTATATAATGTTTGATGATGATGACGACGTTGAAAATTGTTGTTGTTGGCAACCTTCAGTCTCGAAAGACTATGGTATTGCGCTCTGAAAGGTGGTTGTGGAACAGCGTCTAGTGTGGCTGAAAAGGCCAATCCAGGAGTGACAATTCCTTCCACACTGGGAGCAAGTGCAGTCTGTCCCTGGTCTGTCTCCCTGGCTATGGGCCTTCCTTCTTTGCCTCTTAGCCTCAAACTGTTGGACAAGTGTCTCTTCAAACTGGGAAAGGCCATGCTGCACAGCCTGCCCCCTAGCGGGCCGCTCAGAGGCCAGGGTTTCCCACTTGTTGTGGTCCACTCCTAAGGCCTTCAGATCCCTCTTGCAGATGTCCTTGTATCGCAGCTATGGTCTACCTGTAGGGCGCTTTCCTTGCACGAGTTCTCCATAGAGGAGATCCTTTGGGATCCGGCCATCATCCATTCTCATGACATGACCGAGCCAACGCAGGCGTCTCTGTTTCAGCAGTGCATACAAGCTAGGGATTCCAGCACATTCCAGGACGTTGACAATGAAGTGCTGCAAAGATCTAGAACAATACAAAAATGAAAAAGGGAAGCTTGTATCCTAAGAAAGTTAGTCTTGAAGTGACTGAGGGCGCAATACTATCTTGCGCTGGAATGGGAAAACAAGGAGGCTTGCGCTGTATCCAGCGCAGGATAGGTGCCCAAAGTTGCTCAGCCAGAGGTAAGACCACCCTCTCCCTGCCCCGGAACGCTGAGCTCGGCTGACACAAGGTTTGGAGCCTCCGTCAGCACAGAGGCTTAAGTCAGCCTCTGCAGGCTGGCCGACTCACAAAGAAGTGCAAACATGCCTTACGGCATGCAAGGAACTTGCACTGGCCCAAGGGCCTGTCAGGATTGCACTGTGACTTAAATACCATTTGTTGCAACAAGTTTTAGGAATCCCAACTTTCTCAGAATCCAAAGAACATCCCATGCAGCTATCAATTATATTTTTTTGACTCATGACTCCAAGTTCAATAATCAAACAAAGGGGTGGAGTGAGGGTGGGTGTCTCTTTTCAATTAAATCACAGCAGTTCTGATCCACTGAAAACTGCATGGATCTCTGTACTGGGGCCAGGAAGTGTAAGGGTGTATGTTCTTGTCTATGTGACTTTAGGCATTTGATCCAGCTCAAATGAAGTATAGGTTGTAGGGCTTTTTTTGCTAGCTGTCAAAATGAACTGGTTCCATAAACATAGCTGAAAGATACGTTCTGTTCCTCTCAGAGGCAATGACCTTTAGTACAGGTGGATTCTATCCTTTTCAGTTTCCTGACTCTCCCTGTAGAACAGAAGTAATGGTGTTCAGGGGAAAGAAATATCTCCTGTGCTATGTTCCGAGTCTGAACTTCACATTGCAAACATGTTCCAAGCCCTGCAGCCTGATCCCTTCCATGCCTATTCAGATGTTAGTCCCATTTATTCCAGTGGACCTTACTCCTAAATTCATATGCACAGGATTGTCGTCTGAGCTTCCTTTCAAAACAAGCCATGAAGCTGAACACATACACAGATGAGTGTGATCATGAATTATGTCTATCAAAACCAGCACTGATCAAAAAGCACAGTGGTGTAGCTAAGGGGGTGCAGGGGATAGCAACTACACCAGGCAACAAGCTTTAGGGGAGCAACAAGCTGAGCTTGATACTAGCAGGTCCAAAATTGTGAAAACCTTGGTATGTACGAATATCATTGTAATTTAATGCTGAATTTAATGAAACAAACTGTGCTGAAATATCTGAATTCTATCAAACGTTATGACCAATTAACCACAAAATGTTTTATTTATTAATAAATTAAATTTGACTCCATCATGGGGGTGGGGGGTGGGCACCAGGCTAAACTTTCATTAGTTATGCCATGGGCAAAACATAGTATTTCCAATTCAGCAAAACTAAGAAGCTTGGACAGGTGATGGGTGGTACAAGATGAAGTTGGAGCCACTAATGTAGATGGCCTTAAGAGGAGATTAGACTTGGAGCAAACAAATCTGTCAATGGTTAGTAGTCATGATGGCCACACTGACCTCCAGTTTCAGTGAATATCTAGTGCAGGGGAGCAATAAAAAGTGAGGGTATACCTTTATCTCCTGCTATTGGGCTTCTCAGTGCCACCTGGTGGGTGGCTGTGGAAAACAGAATGTCAGCTAGAAGGGCATTTGGCCTAATCCAGCAAGGCTCTTCCTATGTTGGCAGTGAAACGTATTGGGTCAGCTGTGGTCCAGAAGCAATAAAATAAATGGAACTCTATGGCAGATTCATCATATTTAGCGAGTTGGTGTGAAATCACATTAGTGATGGCAGGTTGGTTGCATCCAAATCCATGATATTTTTGAGACAAGTCTTGGTGACATCACAAGGGGAGGGGCTAGTGTGATCACAAGGTGGGGCTAGCTCACCAGACAGCCCACACTTTCAAAATAGAGGCAGAAATCCAACACGGGGGTGGGCAGGCAGAGCCCAGTGGTAGAAGGACACAATCTGGTGACACCATTCCACAAATCTCCAAAGATTAACCTTTGCCATCCTTCTGCAAGAGTAAAGTGAAGAATAAAGCTAGAGAGTCAATGGGTTTTTTTTGTGGGGGGAGCGGACCTGCAACCTGAAATCAGAGCAGTGTAATCATGTGTGCTGGGTGAACAAGAAGTCACACATGTGTGGCTTAAGGAGAATCTCAAAGCCTTCCATGAGTCAAAAGGGGCCATGATCACCACATCCACCCTCCTGCCCCCTTCTGGAAGACTGATCATTTGCATGGCAAGAATGCTGAAGAGCATTAAGCAAAAGGGGCAGCTCCATTGGCAGACATGCACAGCACCTGGCATGAAAACAAAGGCAGCTCCAGGTCAAGGGGTACAGCCGTTGGGAGGTCAGGGTAGACAAACCCATCTTGCAAGGAGCTGAACTTCGGTGCTTAGAGATAAAACAGGGAATTTATCTTCCAAGACCCTGTGTCCTTTAACCTTTTATTAGCTCTGGCATTCATTCAGAAAATAAACTGCCCTGTGTATTAGCAGGCATCCTATTTTCAAAGGCTTATTGCCTCTTTGGCAGCAGCGAGGGTGACGAAGACAGAAAGACAATCGCCTGTAATTTCCAGTTTCAGCCTGGAGCTTTGGCATTTGCTGCTAATTTTTCTGTATTGCTCTTGATCCAGCAGTGCATATATTTTGCTTAGAATTAGTCGGAGTGATCTGTGTACGCGACACCAGCCAGCCATCATTATGAAGGAAAAGAAGGGGAATGGCCCCTAGGAAGAAGCTGAGGGTAGGGGAACTATAGACTTTGATGCCCCTCTTCAGCTCTTTAATGCCCTCACTCACAGAGCTGGCTTGGTTTGAGCAAGATGCTGACCAAATGAATGGACAGAAATCTGATTCACTGCATTTAAACCAGATTGTTTTTGCGCTGGAATGAAATAATGGTATTTTTTCATTCGTTCATTCACTCATTCGTTTGTTCCTGTGTGTGTTTGTGCACCAGCAACAGCAATGGCAAGATATTTGAAATCACCATTTCCAATACAAAAACACATTTTCCAGACAGAACAGATCCATTTGTTTAATTTTAATAGGAACATACTTAATTTCATGGTCATTTGGTTAAAGCCGTTATATTTATTAATGTGTTATTGAGTCGGGAGCACTGGTCAGTCTGTAAGAACTCACCGGCTTGAAAAAACAAAAAAACAAAACAGGAATAAAAGGTGTTAGGGAGAGAAAAGCATCTTGGTTTCACAAGGATATTGTTGATCCATGTGTTCATTTTTTTTCCAGGTTTTTTTTTTTTTTTTAAATCATAGTGCTGATTTCTGCAGGGGAAAAAAATCTGAAAATGAACTGTTCTATTAGCACGGGTATGCAAAAAATCTTTAGAATCTCGCTCTTCAAAAGCATAATTAGGTATTTATTTCAGACATACTAACATCTTTGCAGTAGCTAATAAGATGCAGCCCATTTGAATATTAATATAATAAATGATTAAATTAAACAGCAAGATTCAGACTCAGAAATAGCCTGTATAGGTCCCAGGGGGTCACTAAAACTGTATTCCATTTCTTCCTACAGTTAACATAGTACAAGGGACATGAATGCATAAAGCAATATTTGTCTTGTGAAACATGGAGTTTTCTATTGCGCTGTTCAGTTTTATGACTCCACAGTTTGAATCGGAGGCCTGGGATGGAGTCACCATGCTGGGACTCTGCAGCAGCGCTTCCTGTTTCAGTGGGTTCACGGCATCAAAGTGATGCATTGCCCCTTTGGCAAAGAGGCGGATCCATGGCAGGCGACACTGAAATAGGTGAACAATGTTGGCACATGATAAACTAATGAGAGAGGAAGTTGCTGTAAAGTCAACGGCCTCGGAATTTGTCGTTTGGATATTGCCGTGTTTTTATTATTATGCACAAATCTGCATAATTTATTTATTATAATCTGCACAAATGATGTGCAGAATTAATATGTACATTGCAATCGGTTGGACTTATTTTCTCTGCCCCCCCCCGACCCCCAAATGCCAGATGAAAGAGAAATAGACAAAGCCGGCATTTATAATTGGCTATTATTCCAAAGGTGTTTCCCTCTTCAAATCAGCCCCTGAAAACTGCACATGAGCCAAATCCCCTGAACCTAAGAGGTGTTAATAAACATCTGTTTGTGGATGCTTTTTTGTGGTTGTTTAATTAGCAGTCCTTCATTTGGACCACAGTCAGTTGATGTGAAGCACACACACACACACACACACACACGTACCCATACTAAAGTTAGGAGGGTGATTATTCTTTTTATGGGCTGTGTTATTTTTCAAAAATGTGTGCTGTTAGGTTGCTGAAATGCCATGGGAGTCAATGGGAACTCAGCGATCTAACCATGTGAAGGATTGTAGCCAGAGAGTGATGACAGAGAGAAAGCACTGCGTACATTCGGGCCTCCAAGTCAACCTGCCTGTTGGAGATCTTCTCCCCCCACCTTTTTGCTTTTCAGTCTCTCTCCTTTGTCAACTGAACAATATAAAATGAAAGCTATTTCCATTTCAGAATCTGAGCAGACTTGCTTTAATTGCAAAAGCTCCAAACAAGTGAAATTGCCAAAGGGGGTGGCTGGGTGGGTGATGACAGCGATACACACATCTAACAACAAATGTGAGCCTCCTGCAGGTCACTGGGGGGAAAAAAATCTTTTGAATGACCACAGACTATTTTATTATTCCTAGCCACCAAAAATCTTGCTCACCAATCTCTCTAAGGAACAACATTGGCAGCAAGGTAATGGATAAACATGCAACTGGGTTTGCAAGACTGTAGTGTCTAAATTTGATAAAAGAAAAGTAAGGGGGAAACTCAAAGATAAGTGGTGCAAAGTAAATCAAAACAAATCATCTCACCAAACTTTATTCACATCTGATACCATTTTTAGAAATTAAGGTCAGTTTTGTGGAACTAATAGGGAATTATACCTATATATCTTGGACACCATGACAATGCTAGAGAGGAAGATTTATACACTATGGTTGCAGATGCAGAAGAAAGATATGAGAGATCAAATGGAAGTCCATGATAACAAATGAAAAATGGTCCCAGCAGCCCATAAATTAATTGAGAAAAGAAGGTTGTCATTATTTGAACATGCTTTAAAATAAGGCATGGGGTCCAGATGGCAGAGAATAGATAGGCCAACAAAGTTTGAGTAATTGATGACTTAAAAATAAAACAAGATCTTAAAGAAATGAATCACGTTGGGAGCGTTAGAGAAGGAATATTAGATAGAGAAAAAAAGATGAAGAAAAACTTTACAGCAAAATCAAAGTCGAGGGAAGTGAGCACTTTTTTTTTTTAACACTTATAGGATCTAAATAAATATCCGCCATAAAATATCTCAGCTGGCAATTTTATCTCCATTAGGGCCGTGTTTCGATTGTAATTTCATTAACCTCTTCAGTGTTGACTTTACAGTTTTTGGCAGTCTTAAGGATTGTAAAGAATGTACTCTGAGAAATTAGCAAAGAGCTCTGCCATAAAAATCACAATTAGTGTTTTGTTAACCTTTCAGGCCGTTGGAAAGGGCTCTAATCTGGGAGACATCTGTAAAACCTCCGTGTTTTATTGTCAGCAATGATGGTGTCATATTCATTTCCAGGAAAATGGTCTTATGGTGTCACTGCAAATGTATTCCCTTTACTATATTTACCAGGGACAAGTCAGATGGGTTGCTAAAAAGTGAGATAACCAACGTTATTTTTCCAGGGAGGGGGAGGGTTGGTCTGTGACAACGGCAGTGAGGGGGGGCAAGCAAGGTAGTGGCTCAAAGTGGAACCAGGGCTCAAGGGCTCAAAGTGGAACCAGGTGCCTACAAGAGAAGGCTATACTTTGAGAGTGACAGTGGGCCCTCCTTATCCACAGGATTGGCATCCATGGATTTCAGCATCCGTGGATGCTGAGCCTGCATCTAGAGTGTCTCAGAGGATCTCCACACATGACCAGAAGTTGCTTCTGAGAAGGCCACACATGACCTTTGAGTACCTGTGGCACTGCAACCTTGGTCCCATGGATTTGATTATCCACCGAATTATTTGTGTGTGTGTGTGGGGGGGGGGTGTCCTGGAACATATCCCCATGGATACCGAAGGCGCACTGTATTCCCTTCTTCTTTCTCTCATGGCTGAATCCTGGTGCTGTTGGCCTGTCTCTCCCTTGCACCTAAGATATGCAAGAGAAAGGGAGAGGAGCTTGCAAACTTCACCCAAGTCCTCCTCCCTTGCTGGCTGCTGCTAGTCTGTGCACACCCTAGCAGCTAGCTACCCATTCCCTTCTTCCACACTTTTCTCATGTCTTTTAAAACCAGCACAGTATTCATATATATACTGTCACAGGCCCCAGACTGAGTGCTGCTGGTGCCATAAACATGGAGTGAACTAAGTCATAGGTCTTGTGAGGTGTGAGAACTGAAGTGTGCAACTGAGCTGCCTGTCCACTGGCAACCTCCTTCCCTACTCCATCCAATGAGGTTCAGATTAGGAAAGAACACTGCAAACCAGGCCATGAACCCCAAAATGGTCATGAATTGGATTATGCATGACCAATAATGCAAAATAATACACCATGACCCATGATTGACCCATGATGGACATGCTTGCTTAGAAAACAGTGATCACATACTAGTTCGATTCATGCACAATCCAATGCATTACTCAGAAGTAAGTCCCATTTTGTGCTCAACTGGGCTTACTTCCAGGAAAGTACGTATAAGATTACAGTCTGTGAAATACGGAACAGTTCTCCAGCCAAAGAAATCCCCGTTTGTTTTCAGCTGCAATTGTATGTGGCTTTATTTATCTGGGAGTAAGTCCCACTTACACCCAGGACTTACATCTGAAATAACACCCACACGGCTGGTCTGTCATTGGTTATTTATTTGTTCTACATTATATAATGAATGTGCAATCACTGCAATGAATAAGAGAGGAAAAATAAGGAATATGGACATTGGAGCACATTGTCAGATAGTTCAGTGTTCCCCAACAAATCTATACAAATCTATGTAAGCTGTACAAAGGAAGACCATCTTCAAATCTTCATAGGATCTCTCTGTAACATAGACCCTTCAGCCATATCGCAAATTCCACATCATTTGGGGAACCCATGTGCTCCAGCTTTTGCAATGGACCAGACACAGCCCTATGTCCTATGCCTGGTAAATCACTGTTGAGATCTTAAAATGGATTATGCCTTTATCATTCTTCAGGTGTGAAATCTCTGGCTCTGTGGGCTGGATGCAGCTTGTCTCTAATGCATGCACGTGAAAAAGTATGCACCTTGTTGTACCATTCAGTGCACAGCTTGCCATTTCACATGCTGGTGAGGCTCATTTTGAA
The DNA here is from genome assembly GCF_035046505.1 of Tiliqua scincoides. NCBI lineage: Eukaryota > Metazoa > Chordata > Lepidosauria > Squamata > Scincidae > Tiliqua > Tiliqua scincoides. The sequence goes on from NC_089829.1 coordinate 35,770,796, forward strand.
CTGTTGTTAACAGAAGGACAACGATGTGTTTTCTCTTCCATCACTTGCAACTAAGAATTTCTTAAGTAAGAAAAAAGGGCTTCTCTCTGGTCATGACCTGTTTAATTGCCTCAGTTCCTTCCAGCCCTCAATAGGCATCATGAATGCTATTTAACTTGCTGAATGAAACAGGTTTGATTCCTCCAGAGCACAGATTTTCAACCTTTTTCATCTCACAGCACACTGACAAGACACTAAAATGGTCAAGGCACACCGTCAGGTTTTGACAATTGACAAGGCACACCATGCTGCCAGTGGGGGCTCACATCCCCCACTGGCCTACTAATATATGACCTTCCCCCCAATTCCTGTGGCACACACGTGGACCACTCACAGCACATCGATGTGCCATGGTACAGTGGTTGAAAATGGCTGCCATAGAGTGTCTGAAGGACTACCCACTCTCACTGGACCTATCTCATTTAAAATCTGTATCAGAGGCTGTGCTCTGGGGTCCCCAGTCCTTGGAAATGATGTGAGTGAGAGATAGGATCTCCTCAGTGGTGGCACCCTAGGTGTGAAAGACTGTCCCAAGGGGCATTTACCTTGCACCCAGTCTCTTAGCTTTTAATAGAAGACAATTTTATTCATTGGTTCTTTTTTATTAGATAGCATTTTCATGCTGTTCCGACTGTTTTATAATTGTTACTGTTTTTATAGTTGCTCATTGTTTTATAGCTGGTCTTTTTATTGCTGGTTCTGGGGTTTTGTTGCATTTTTTAATTGGATTGATTGTTTTAATTATGGTAGCGAGCTGCTTTGGAAGTCTATTTTTGCACTGCAAAGAGGGATAGAAATGTTTTCAATAAGTAAATAAAAACAGAGCAGACCTCCACAACAGTTGCCCCTCCCGAATGCCTGAAGGTGGCCAACCAAGTGGCTAGAGCGAGCTGCAGCACCTACAGGTCTTCTGGGTGCCAGGCAGAGGTTTTTTCTGGACTGGTGACAAAGGTCAGCCAGGTTGGGCATCGGCTGAGGGTCCATCGCTATCGGAGGTTCCACCTGATCAGACTAACCCTTGAATTCTCAATACTGCTGACAGTGGTCCATTTGAGGGTGAGTGGAGTCCACCTGGCAGTGGGGTGTCTTTACCAGAGACTCCCCACATTGAAAATATTCCCAAGTCAGAAATACACAGGTAACAAACATTTCACAAGAATGATAGTCGCCAGCAAGATTGATCTAAAAACTATAGCAATTTTTTTCCATGCTTCTCATAAAAGGAAGAGAGTACACCCCCCCCCCTTCTTCCAGATGGTAGAAAAGATGGAATAAGAATCTGGTTTCCCATTTACCAATGGCTGCCCTTTCGGGCATGTGGCAAATGAAGGGAAGATATGAAACGGATCAACTCAAACTTTTTGCAAAGGGGGTGTGGGATGTTGTCGTTTTGTTTTTTTGCTGTTGTTTTGAGAAAAGGAGTTAAGTTGCATCCCTTGTGTGCATGAAATTGGAAAGCAGCCATTCCGTTAACGGGGAGGACTTTGTCACAAGATTGTTAAGCAGTCTGCCCCCCCCACCCCAAATTTCACCTGCATCCAACGTGTGGCTTGGTTTTCCTCTGGAGCGAAAAATGGCACTCTTCAATCTGAGCAGCACGCATTGCAAGAAAAATGACAGCGGCAAGGATTTACTCATGCATCTGATCACCTGGGAGTTTTCCTTAAAAATCACAGATTTCTTGTGGCCCGATAAATTGTGGCGATTCCACATGACCCATGCCATCCCCTGACATCATTAAGGAATACTTAACATTATTTATTCAGAGTTGGGTCCACTTTTCGAGGCAGTTGGATCTCCTATTTGTTATTTAACATGTGTTTAATGTTCTCTGCCCTGCTGTGCACAGCTGCAAGCTGCTATTTTTTGGCACTTTTTGTGACTACAGGGTGATTTGTGCCTTTGCATGTCACCTTTCTATTCTATGGCCTGCTGTTTTGATTCCTTTTCCCACTACAAATTTTAAAAGTAAGTTTTCTTTCCTGATGACCTTTGTTTCACTTCGCCGAAGTCAACACGGAGGCTTCCAGGGCCGAAGGACCCGTGGCAGTCATTTTTAGAGGGTCGTTACAAAGACACACATGCTGTGGATTTAAGCTGCCAAATGGAGAGCCCTGAATCAAATAAGCTTGGTCATTTCTTTTACAGAAAGAAACTGTATGCCAGCACTACAGTGTCAATGACACAAGTGCTACCAAGAGTATGGAGTGCTAATATTAATAAGCATTTGTGTCATGCTTTCTCGGAAGTCCAAGCAATCCACAGGCATTATCATGCTGTAACACTTAACCCAACCCTGTAAGGTATCCCCTTATTGCACATATCATTATCCCCATATCGGAGATGGGGAAGACCAAGGCTGAGATCGGATGGCCGGCTTAAGGCAACCTAGTGAAAACTCACAGTAGAAGTGAGTTTTTAATCAAGTCCGTCTTCGTCCACAGCTCCATCTCTTAGCCGCTATGCTACTCAAAATACCTTTCCTCATCAATTGCCAACACTCAATTGGTAACCTCAAGTGCATCTGCCGTACTGAGAAGCATGATTAGAAATCAGTTCTAAGAGGAACCCCATTCGTTAGAAATAATGAGCTGCCACCTGTGCTGGTTCCTTCCAAATGAAGTCATTTGCCCACTTCTAGAGCAATGACCATGTTGCCACATGTCATAGGGAAAAAAATGCTATAGGTCACCTTTGGTAACTCCCAGTGGGAAGGGGAAAGGTGGGCTGACAACATTTTAAAATAAAGGTATGCATTGCGTACACATTGGCCACAGTCCATGGGCCCTAAATGTATATAGGGTCCTTCTGTTTAACTCTGGATGTTCCATTTCTGGCACATTTTTTAAAATACTATATCACTGGAAGGAAACTCCATGCACCATTGATGTACAAACTCCATGCACCAACTCCATGCGAACTGCAAACACAGGAGTCCCCCACTTAACAACCTTCACTTAACAATGGATCGCGTATACAATGGTGGTCAAAGCACAACAAAGAGGCTCTTAATGAGGCAGCCAGGACTCCCATAGTCTGCAGCAGAGTGTCTGTTTACACAAAAAAGAGGCCCTTAATACAAAGAAGAGGAAATCTATCTCCAGTAGCCTGTACAGCCAGCTAGTTTCTGGCAGAGAAAGTCTGTTTACACAACAAAGGCACTAGATTGGACTGAATGATCGCTTAACAACCTAATCACATAACAACGAGGTTTGGAGAATGTATCCCTGTCATTAAGTGGTGCACACCTGTGTATATATTTGCAGTTTGCATGGAGTCATAGCTATCCTCGGACAAATGCTAAGAAAACAAGTGATGAATGGCACCATTTTTCAACCATCTAATGAGCCCCTCATGTGAGTAAAAGCAATTTTTAAAAAAATTCTCATCTGTCTGTCCGCCTAACTGCCTGCCCACTTCTCTCTCTCTCTCTCTCTCTCTCACACACACACACATACATACATATCTCTCTCTCTCTCTCTCTCTCTCTCTCTCTCTCTCTCTCTCTCTCTCTCTCTGTGTGTGTGTGTGTGTGTGTGTGTGTGACAGACAGAGAGAGAGAGAGAGAGAGAGAGAGAGAGAGAGAGAGAGAGAGAGAGAGATAGAAGCGGGCAGGTGGGCAGGTGGACAGACAGATGAGAATTTTTAAAAATTGCTTTCACTCACATGAAGGGTTCATTAGAAGGTCGAAATATGGTGCCATTCATCTCTTGTTTTCTTAGCATTTGTCCAGGGATAGCTATGACATTTGAACAACACGTCTATGTCCCCATTATGCAACAGTCTGTAGGCACCCTGGTAGGCTTGTTGTTAAATCTGCATTCACCTCTTGGTATTACAACCAAGGGGTAAAATGTAATCTGTGCCGAGTGGCAATGCTCAGATGCAACTGTGCAATCATCATCATTGAGTTTTATGGCTGGTAGTAATGTCATTGCACGAACAGTTTGGGTACAGCAATTGGCTTTTGGAAGGCAAGACGTTAGCAGGCAGCATTGCCAAGGGAGGTGGGAAAAATCTATTAAGGTTTCCTTTTAAGAAATGGACTTGCAAAACCAGCAGTAGTTGGAGGTACGAAAGGTTTGCCATGGACCCGTTTACTTCATTTCTCATCACAATATTCATTCAGAATCTCTGCAGAAGTCGTGTACTGCAGATATGACTCTATGCATATGTATGCCTTGGCTGCTCTAGGAACTCTCGCCATTCGTCAACAAGCAAGAGACTGTCACAAGAAGATTATGAAGTCCACAAGTGTGCAGGTTGAAAGAAAAATAACCTCTTGACTTCGATAAAGAGCTGAAAACCACACTCTGCCTTTGCTGGACTGGCTCTTTTGGAAGGGTTGATTCATAGCTAAGGGCTTTTTCCTTTCAAAGAACTCTAGGGTGTAGAAGCTGATTCAAGGCTCAGGATTCAAGCACACATACTGGGGGCCTGACCTTGACCTGAACTGGGATTCAGCCTGTGAATCACAACCCATCTCTGGCCAAAAGAGCAAACTGCATGGGAGACCCACCAAGATAGCAACGAACTTCATATCTCTTGGTCTCCATGAAGAACCTAAGAGTCCTGCTGGATCAGATCAAATGTCCCTCTAGACCAGTGGTTCCCAAGCCTACCAAGGTCATAGAGCCTCTGCAGTTTCTTCTTCCTGGCTCAGCCAGGTGCCACCATCTTGGATCTCATGGAATCTCGTGAGATCCAAGATGTCAGCGCCCAATTCTCATGAGATTTTGCGAGACTGAAAATGAGCCCAGGAGAACAGGTAGAAGGGGCAAACAGGGACATCCTATGGCACCCCCATGAGTGCACCATGGCACCCTAAGGTGTTGTGATGCACACTTTGGGAACCCTTGCTCTAGACCAGGGGTGCTCACACTTTTTTTGGCTCGAGAGCTACTTTGAAACCCAGCAAGGCCCGGAGATCTACCAGAGTTTTTTTTACAATGTTTGCGCCATCATAACATATAACATTTATGTGTACAATGTATGTTGGTGTACCTTGAGCCCCACTGAGTATAACAGGACTTACTCCTGAGTAGACATGCCTAGGATTAGGCTGTGAGGCTGCAATCCTAACCACACTTACCTGGGAGCAAGCCCCATTGAGTACAATGGGCCTTACTCCCAGTGTTTCCTCCTAGAGGCACCTGAAGGGGGGGTTGGCACTCCGTGATCTACTCATTTTGCCTCGCGATCTACCGGTAGATCGCGATCCACCTATTGAGCACCCCTGCTCTAGACCAACATCCTCTTTTCAACATGGGACAACCAGGTTCTTGTGGCTCAGACATGCACCACTAGGATACTCTGCTCTTGCTGGCTGTGGACCACATTACCTTGCCTAACCCTGAAATTAATAGTTGCTTGGTCTGACGCCAAGTCACATACATGTAGGAAATGTAGTATGAACCTATGTGCACACATTTAGATACACATAAGCCCCTCTTGTGAGACCTGCCTTCCAAAAACAAGAAAAGGTGCTGTTGTTACAGTACATACATGGTTACTTATATGAAGTCAGACTCTTATTCCATTTAGCTCACTATTATCTTCACTGACTGGTAGCTTATCTTTAGGGTTACCCTGCACATGCCCATCTGATCTTGGAAGCTAAGCAGGGTCAGGCCTGGTTAGTACTTGGATGGGAGACCGCCTGGGAATACCGGGTGCTGTAGGCTTATACCATAGTCTTTCGAGACTGAAGGTTGCCAACCAGGGTTTTCCAACCTACTTGGAAATGCCAGAGACCGAACCTGCAGTAGATACAGGGCCAGCCCAAGATCTCTTCTACCCTTGCAAGTAATGTGGCTACTACACCATATATGGTATGGTGCTGATGAGCGAAACAAAGCAGTCATTCAAAGCAGTCACTCTGACACTGTGCTGTGACTTAGAAATTACCTCGATGTCTTCTGGGAGTAATTCCTTGTTTTGATTACACATTACTTAAAAAATACTTTTGGTTGTCACAGGCTAGAGTTTCATAAATTTCATCAATTCTACTCTATGATTCTGAATTCTAGGGTTTGAGGGAGAGAAAGACTGAATACATCTAGGTACCTTCTACATCATTCATGATCTAGTTACTGGCATCTCAAGGTAGGTCAGGGAAAGACCCTCATCTGAATTCCTGGACAGCCGCTGCCTGTCCATGTAGGCAACACTCAGCTAGAGGTGGACCAAAGATCAGTATAAAGAAGCTTCTTTTTTTCCTTGTCAACCTCCATCCTATCTTCCCTCTGCCTTTATTGTCTGGTTCCTGAAATAAAATGCAAATATCTCATAGATGCCCACAAGTAAAACAAAAATATGCAGGATCCCTTGTAGGCAAAATAGATGTGGTGGTAATCAATGCATGAAAGGGAGAGTTGGGCTGTGCCCACTAGTCCCCCAAAAGATTGATTTAATCTTCTGCACAGAGTCTACCTGTATACATAAGAACATAAGAACAGCCCCACTGGATCAGGCCATAGGCCCATCTAGTCCAGCTTCCTGTATCTCACAGCGCCCCACCAAATGCCCCAGGGAGCACACCAGATAACAAGAGACCTCATCCTGGTGCCCTCCCTTGCATCTGGCATTCTGACATAACCCATTTCTAAAATCAGGAGGTTGCGCATACACATCATGGCTTGTACACATTTACACATTTACACTCTATCAATGGATGGAGGAAAGAGGGCATAATCCCCTTTTCTGCAAAGGGGTTGGTTTTCTGCACAGGGCTAAGATTCCGTTGGTAAGATTCCGTTGCTCAAACTCTTTATATATGATGGCACTAATTAAATTATATTTGTAGAGTATTCATTTTCCTCAGTTATTTCCCTGGAAAAATTTCTTTGCCTTTCCTATTGTTTCTCTGAAAAATCTATAAGGAAGGAAAAAAATTGCAGAAATTTAGTCTTGTAGGAAAAATTGTCCATCTGCTTGGATCTATCTACCTGTTAAGTGGCAAACTTTGTAACTTCATTTATCTGATTTCTTTGAACATGGAAAATGCATTGCGAAATTATTTAACTGAAAAAAATACATAGAGTATATAGGTTATTACCACTTGATATATACTCTCCTTTCCTTTTACAAAATCTTTCAGAAAAAAAAAAACCCTACATTGAAATAGTTTAATGCAATGCATTTAACTTATCTAAAGTGCTTTCGTTGACTGCTCTGGGAAAATTGAATCTTTTCCTCACCATCTTAGTGACATGAAAAATATATAATACAGTAAATGATTAATGCAGTTATAAACTATACCTGAGATAAGATTTAAGTATTCATATTTCTATCATGTTAATACAACATGATAAACCCACAAAGCAAACTTGACCACAGCATTTGTTATTCTGTCCAATATTCAATTATTCTTTGTCCAAATACAATTTAGGGGTTTGGGAGAATGCGTTCACTTGATGCAAAAGCGTTATGTGCTACAGTGAGATAATCAGTACAGTGGTCAGCAAGTGACACTCTCAATCTGTGTACATAGGGGTGCAAAATAAACAGAACCCAAGTGATAGTACATGCAGAGGCTACTGTGATCATGATTATTAGCTGTGTCACAACCCATCAGATGTTCAGACTTGGGATTTTCAGCTGCTCACTAGTTCAAACTCTACCCAAGAGTTTTAAGAACTGGTGAGATATCACCGTATAATGTTTGATGATCCTAGTAGCATGGCTCTTTGCTGTTGTTTAACTGTTAGCTGCATTTATTATTATTATTATTATTATTATTATTATTATTATTATTATTGCTGCTGCTGCTGCTGCTGCTGCTGCTGCTGATGCTATCCAAAGGACATCACTTTTCCCATTCTTTGGAAACAGTTCCCACAGAGACTCCCACAGAGACTCTTAAGAAACTAGGAGAAGGTTTAATACCAAGTTGTCCAAAACCGACTATAAGGATTCAGAGCCCAATCTAGAGCCCTGTCACAAACTGATGCAGAGCCCTGTCGCAAACCGTCACAAGTCCTATCGTGCATGCCCTATCGTGGGCCCAGAGCTGGAGCTAGCCCAGCGCAAGCCTGTGTTGGGCCAGCTCCGGTGCTGGGCCCACGTTCCGCTGCCTCTTGGTTGCCCAGACTGCCTGGCGGCAGAGAGGTGATTGGGGGTGTTGGGGGAGGCAGGGAGGAGGCATTCTGGGGCGGGGGAGGTGGGGAAAGGGGGGCAGAGGGCAGGGAGGAGGCGTGGCAGGGGAGGGAGCAGGGCAGGAGGAGGGTGGGGTTGGTGGAGCTAGGCTGCACTGGATCCTGAGCACCATGTGGAATGGTGTGGGCGGACACAGGACTCTCCAATTCTGTGGCAGCTCCAGAGCTACCATAGAATCAAGTAGCTCCATTGTGGGGTTACTTCCCTTACCCGGGGGAAGGGGAAGAAAGTTGCCAAGCAGCTGCCGGCGGCTGCCTAATTGCACCCTGGATACTGTGGCAGCCATTTTGGCGCAGCCGCAGCCATGCGTGCCGGGCAGCCCAGGATCGGCTGCCTGTCTGTGCCAAATGAAAGTGTATGATAACTTGTGAACAGAAGACACTCAGTGCCGAGGTTGGCAGCAGTTTTCCCTGGGGCAGAGATCTATGCTGTTGCATTCATGGTGTTCCCCTTGCATGGCACCCACAGGCTGGCTGGAAGGGGCTGTTACTCCTCATTCCCATCCTTGCAGGGAACTACTGCTGCCTAGGCTTGCTTCCAGGGTCCCCTGTGATAACACAGGTGCTCCCCCTGGAGAAAAATAATCCAGTTGGCCAGTTAGATTTTCAGCTTATGCAGGTGCTTCTTCTGCCCCCTCTCCACTAGCCAACTGGGCTTTTCCCAGCTATTGGCCCTAATATCATCATAGAGGACCCTGGGAGTAAGGAAGTTGCAGCAGCATATAAATCAAGTAGTAGGAAAATCTAGTGTTCCACAGTGACTCTGGATTTTCCTATCTCTATACAGATTAAAACAATTATTTCGTAAAGACACTCTGTGAAACTATCCTCTTCTCCACACTTCCTCCTCTGCTCCATTCCCCTTTTCAAATTCAAGGATCATGGGAGAAGGAGGTGAGGTGGAGGAGGACATGGATGGCAGGGGTTCTTCACACTCCGGGTTGGGGGCAGTATTTGCCACTCCAGGTAGCAGCATGCCTTGGACTGATCCGTGGTATTTCTCCACCCGCAGCAGCTGTCCTTTCATCCACCTTGCAGGCAATTATTTCAGCTTATCTAAACTTTCTAACTGGGTCAAAGTGTTTCAGAACATGTTTTGATGGTCTTGCAGTCCTAACCAACTTGCCCAGAGCCACCAAATTTTTATTTAGAAAGATCAAGGGAGGATTTTCTCACGCAAGTGAGCTTAGAAGGTTTTTAACTGTGACTGACAGCGTTCATATTATCTTAATGACACCTGCAGCTAATGAAGTCTCTCTAGGCACTGAAATATCACAGCAGGTGCCTGCCAGGAATATCACAATGCCGAAAGTTTTTCACTCAAAACTTACCAGCGCTCCACAAATGGCTCTACGTCTTGTAAACATCATAACGCTACCAGAAGTTGAGGGGAGGGGGGGGGGAAGAGAGAGAGAGATAAAGAGAGAATTCAGATCACAACAGAAAAAGCTGTTTTCAGAAACATAACTGTAAAAGGGCTGGACAAATGAATAGATTAGTGGTCTTCAACCTCTTTCGTGCCACAACCCCAATCCAATAAATAAATAAATAATGACACCAGGGACCTGCTTCTGACCCTGCCCCCTTCCTGGGACCTAATCCACCCTCCCCCGTTGCCACCCGCTCCTACCTGCCCCATTTCCCCCTATCTCTTGTGCCTTCACAACAATCCTGTGAAGTAGTAACCTAAACCAGGCTGGACTTAGGAGCTGCAGGGCAAGATGGCGAGGAGAGGCTGCACAAGATTACCATGCATTCCCCAATAAATACAGCCGACAACAGGTATGGGATTAAATGGGCCACTTTATTAACTTACAACAAGTGCAACAAGGCAAAATAGGAAACAATACCCAAACTAAGTGCGGGGTTCTAAATGGGGGAAACGGCCTAGCCGTCTACGTCCCCCAGTCTCATAGGGCGTCCACCCAACTCCAGGCGTAGCTCAATTGTTATTAAGCCCGCCTTTCACTGTCGCCCAAAGAGGGTAAGCCAGCCAAACTACTCTGCCTTCAGGTCACCCCTGCAAGGCCCCAAAGTTCAGACCAGGGGCTAGCCAGCCTGCCTCCCCGAGCCGGTCAAGCATCCAAAGAGCGGTTCTGGTTCACCCCTGCCCTTGCTGGCTTAGATTGGACGCCGGAGAAGGTCTTCTGTCTACCCACCCCGCACTTCTACTGCCACAAGGGGAGGTCAGCCTAGCGCTTGGCCTTCCCTGCACCCAAAAAGAGGTTCAAGCCTTGTTGCAACTCTGAAAGAAAGCGCCCATAACCCATAGGAGAAAGGTGAACTCCATCGCCACGATAAAGAGCAGGCTCCTCAAAACCAATACTGGGATGATGGATAGCCGCTCCACCAAGCTCCGTGACGACCCTGCCCAGGTAAGCGTTGACCCTTTTGCGTGCTACCTCTATTCTTTTAACACAACTCACCCACCGCCAAACTCGCCTAGGCAGCATGTCAGACCACAGGATAGTGATCCCGGGAAACTGATGGACTAACGAGTTAAAATCTTTGCGGGCCTGGAGCTTCAAGGACATGGACGTCCTCTGACCCAGGTCATTTTCGCCCAAGTGTACCACGATTACCTGCGGCAGGGGGTTGACAGCAATGTACTCCAAAACGGCCGGGAAAAATTGGCCCCAGCACATACCCCTCTTGGCCAACCAGTCAATGTGCGCAACATCACCCAGCGCCAGCTGAGAGCCGAAACTGGATGACATGGCATGCTTCCGAGCCCAAAAAACTATGGAGTGTCCGCAGATCAAGACCCTGGCTGGGCAGCTCCTTTGCGGACCTGTGGGAAAAAGAAGCACATTGTGAGATAAGCTCACTGGACAGGCCAAGAGAAAGGAGGAATCCTTCCTCTGCTCTAATACTCACTCCCATGGCCAGTCACGGTCAGTGACCTGGTCTGCCTTACTAGGACACCCCACCTACCCATCACGCCGACACTGGCGTGGCAAACGCCCTCCAAGCGCTGCTAACAGAGCCTACGTGGCTCTGACACATCTCGCCAACACTGGCGCGGCACACGCCCTCTGAGCGCTGCCAACAGAGCCTACTCGGCTCTGACACATCTCGCCAACACTGGCGCGGCACACGCCCTCTGAGCGCTGCCAACAGAGCCTACTCTGCTCTGACACATATCGCCAACACTGGCGCGGCACACGCCCTCTGAGCGCTGCCAACAGAGCCTACTCGGCTCTGACACATCTCGCCAACACTGGCATGGCACACGCTCACTGAGTGCTGCCAACAGGGCCTACATGGCTCTGACACATCGTGCCAATCAGGCAGTGCACACATTGCGCCCACTGGCGTTGCACACGGAGCCCTGGCGGCACCTTTACGCAAGTAGGATTTAAAGGCACCAGAGCGCCATATACCGATGCGCCTGCTGCCCTGGGGGGAGAAACCAATGCTGGCCGCAATGGATGCTGCCCCAATCCTAACGAATGCAGCCCAAACAATTCAGGCCTCAGGCCTAATTGAGACCGCCCTTTTTTTTTTTTTTAAATGGCCCGAAACTGGTAAAGGGGAAGGGGGGGGACAATCCTCATGGCGGAATAGCGGGCCCACTCCTGCAGGAGCCATTAAGCAGCACTGTTCCCTGACAGATACTGGACAAAGACACCGGCTCGGAGCCTGTTACAACTGAATCCACTGCCCACGCCCTAACTGGTATGTTATGGAGGGATAAACTCCCAGACTGTGACACATAGTCCCCCCACTGAAGGACTCTGTCAGTGGGGGCAAACCGTGACCTAACCAAAGCAGCCGTGGGGGCCTGGGATCCGGATACAGCCTGGCTGCAGGGCTAGCAGCCGAAAGCGTTCCCCCTGAAATCAAGAGAGAGCATCGGCTATGCTATTTTCAAGCCCAGGCTCATGTCTGGCTGATAGAACAGTGGTGATAGCAAGACACTGTTTGTCAAAGACTCTAACCAGATTCATAACCCGGGACTCTAGGGCGCTGGTCAACATCCCTATCAGATTATCTAATTTGTCCCTTGGCAGGCGGTTGGTTTGTGTAACTGAGTCCAACTCGATACCTAAAAGGTGAGCTTGCCAAGAGGGGGGGCCCTCTGTCTTCTCGTGTGCCAGGGGGACCTCCAGCTGCTCACACAGCGCTGTAAAGTCACCCAGGAGCCGAGCACAGACGCCAGACCTAGATAGTCCCATAAAGAGTAGTGGGCAGTGGATAGTAACACAGTTCTGAAACGCACAGTCATTCCAAAATGTACTGGACGCCTCAAAAACCGAACAGGAAATTGAACACCCCATTGGCAATGCCCTTTTGTCTGGCAGAAATCCTGGGGGTGCACTAGAAGCAATCAAAAGGCAGACTGAATATCTACCTTGGCCATCAAGGCCCCAGGGCCACACTTCTTGAGGCAGGCAACCGCCTTGTCTAAAGAAGTGTATCTGACTGAACACTTCTGGGTCAGTATCCCGTCGTTTATGGAGGAACCCTCTGGAAAGGACAGGAGGTGGATCAGTCTAAATTGGCCCTGGGCTTTTTTAGGCACCACACCCGGGGGGGGGGATATCTGCAATTCCTCCACCGAGGAACCGCGAACGGTCCAGCTACTCTACCCGCTTCTAACTCCTTGGCTATTTTACCTCGCACCACCTCCTCCATGTCAGTCACTGACCGGAGGTTGCGAGCGAACGTGGGGCTAACTGGAGGCGGGGCTAGGATCTTGAAACCAAGCTGAAAACCCTCAAATACTCTGGCTGCAGAACGATCTGCATAAAATTGCAGCCAGTAGACTAAGGAGGGAATCTCAATTGGTGTCGGGCCCTTTGCCAACACCAGTTGAGGGTCCACCACCCGGCTTTTTCCCACGGAAGGGGCGGAAACCTTGCCATGGTCCACTGATCCGTGGACATTTTGCCACGGGATGCCCAGCCCCACACATGGGGCAGCCATGGGAAAACGAACATCCCGGCCTGTCGCATTTGCCCGTGGCATTAAATTGGAAGCAAGCGCGAGGGATTTGACCCCCCTGCACACCCTCAGGTGCCGCAGGCTGCTCGGGTCTGGAACGAGCAATCAAATGCCCGCTATCCGCCCTATCCCCCAACGTTGCCCTAGCCGGCAGGACTAACTGCACCCAGAGTTCCCACTGGGGTATAGTCCAGTCCAAAGATGGGTCCTGCGCGGCTCTGATGCGAAATTGACAGTCATAAGCCATCCAAGCCGCACCAGCATGATCACGCAAAGCGCGATGAATAATGGGGAGGGGAGAGGCCAAGCTGGAACTGCCTTTTTGGCGGCCTTGCCACCCGACTTCTGGGCTTTCTTCCCCATGTCCACCCCCCTGTGAAGAAATATCCCAGTAGGGGCCCACCACCCCCTGTGTTCTAATTTTACTGTATACGATACGAAAGGGAACAATCCGGAAAGAGGACGGTCGTGGCTGCGCCGCAGCAGCAGCACAGTTGCCTGGCCCTCGTGAGGCGACTTGAGGCCGCTGACTGGAAGTCGCCCAACTCTGTAAGGAAAAACCCTAGGGCAGTTGAAGCCCTCAAAACGGCCGCCGGCCAAATTTTTTTTTTTTAATTTCAAAATGGTGGCATGCCACGAGGCAGGGACCTAAAATGGCGCCCAGCCACGAGGCGCCCCCCAATGGCTGCCAAAATGAGGCCCCAACAATCGCCCCCCAAGGCAGGGAGGCACCCACAGCCCCTGCTATCGGGTGCCCCAGGGCAGGCAGAGCACGCAGCAGGCGGCCCTTTGATGTTGCCGCTTGGTCAGAGCACGCAGTGGGCCACCCTAACTGCTGCTCGCCTGCAGAGCGCGCAGCGGGTCATTCCCTGGGCGGCCCTTTGATGTTGCCGCTCGGTTAGAGCGCGCAACGGGCCCCCCTAGACGATGCTCGCTATGCAGAGCGCGCAGCGGGTCGTCCCCTATAGCGACCGCTCACGGGGCTCGTGCTCCTCGGGCCCGGAGCGGTCCTGCAGAGCGCGCAGCTCGACCCCCTCGACCGCTCATGAGGCTTGTGCTCCTCGCGCCCGGAGCAGTCCTGCAGAGCGCGCAGCTCGACCCCCTCGGAGAGGCTACCCACTGCTGCTGCAGACGGGAGCCTGCAAGCGCGGATCTCCGCGCTCCAAGCCCCGTCACGGGGCAGCCTCTCCTCCGCTCCTGGAAAAGCGACCTACTCGGTCACTTCCAGGAATGGAACTGAGCCGGGTCTAGCGCCTGCGCGCCAGATCAGGCTCAGTTGTCCCGCCCCCCAAGGCCAGCCAGCCAATCAGCTGGCAGCAAAGCCCTGCTGCCGGCTGATAGGGGGATCAGCCTGGCAATCATTGCTAGTGTGCCCATACAGGCACGCTAGCTGCCTTTATGGCAAGATCTCAGTTGTGATAAGGCAGTACCAGTGTTGGATTGGATCCAAGCCCTCTCTTGTACAAGCTTTGAAGGGTTACCATGAGCCCCCAAATTAGGCTTTGCAATTGAAATGAGGGGTTGTGAACCACAGATTGAAGAACACGGGAATATACGATAGACAACTTTTATGTAGTTTCTTTTTTCTCAAACATCCTACTGCTCAGCTGAAAGTAAGAGCCCAATCCTATCCAATTTTCCAGTGCTGGTGCAGGTGTGCCAGTGGGGTGTGCACTGCATCCTGTGGTTGAGGAGCAGTCACTGCACCAGAGCTGGAAAGTTGGATAGGATTGGGCCCTAAGCCTGTAAGTGGTTGGAGGAACATGTAGAGTTGGTGCTTTGCACTGAGAAGAGTCTAGTATTTGGGGTTAGTTGCACCAGGCATGTCTATGCTACATATCAGACTTTTCCAAACTTATTTAACTGCTGTGGTTTCATGCCAAGGAATTGTGGGAACTGTAGTTCTGTGAAGTATGCCAAAATAGCCATCAAAGCATCCAGAGCAAACTGATACAATTACAACCCCAAAAGTCGGTGAGGAATCAGAGCAGTTAAATCAAGTTACAATTTCAAGCACATGTCCAGCAGGCAAATGTGTTCTGTGTAATGAGGACTGGGTGTGGTCACTGACATTGACTCTACATTTTTAAATAGGATAGACTGCACTTAGCCAGTTGTAGATCTCTTCTGCAACATGGTGTAAAGTCTGAGTTGTAAAGTCTGTAGCTCTCCAGCCAGGAGGATTGACATAACTTCAGAATGTCTCAAAGTTCTAAATGCATTCCCATTTATCCTGAAAACCGGTTGGAGGCCTCAGCATCAGCACTCTGGGCAATGCTTACATGTGAGTGATAACTATAACTAAGGGACTGTATTCCCTGCATGATATGGGAAAAGGCAGTCAGGCAAGTGCTGGTTGAAGTAGGTGTCACATGCTGGAAGTGTACATAGTCTTCCAGCTTGGTTCTGTATTATGAAAATAATAAATCCTACCATGCTTGTACAACAGGTCTCGATAGATGTCTGACCGCTTTGTTGCCAGACTTCTGTGTATGTGTGTGCACATGTGTTTTAAGAAGAACTGAACCTTTTCTTACACTGCAAAACACCAAAACAAAATCCCGTAAATGAGAACTTCTGGGTCAAGATATGTTGTGGAAGAATATGTTGTGGAATAGGCAGGTTTTCAACTCATAAGTAATTTTCTATGTCTAATCTTCCACCATCATATTTATAACTAAATCCAGGATGATGATGATGATGATGATGATAATATGCAAGGACAGTTGCACCTGGTTGGGCCAAACTAAACATTAATTTCATATGTATGAGTTAATGCATACTTTGAATTTTCCAAGTCTTTTTTTTTTTTAATGCAAACAAATGCAGGTGTGAGGAACCCCAGTCTATAACAAAATACAAAAAGGGTTTTAACTCCCCCTCCCGCACTATTCCCCCCTTAAAATCAACCATTCTCTGAAGTTAAGGTGCACTCTTTGCAGCCCAATCTTATCCACACTTTCCTGGGAGTAAATCCCACTGACTCTAACGGGACTTACTTCTGAGTAGATATGCATAGAATTTTGCTGTAAATCTGCTATTTGCTACAAATAATAATTTAAGGGGCAAATTGCAGCTGGAAAAGTAATATTCAGGGTTTGAAAACAGTACGGGAGAAGGGGGAGGATTGTCTCCTCTTTACTGTTAAATGTTTCCATATCACTGTCCCAGTTTGAATTGGGTCCCTCACACCTGCTTGGGGCTAAAAGCAATGATGTGGGGAATCCCAAATAATGTGTAGTTTGGCCCCAGGAGTCATAATATTGCAAACATCCAGGATAGTGCACTGTGATTGGATGAGCTGGTCATGGACAAAGATGAGTGTGGAAATGGGCAGAACCATACCCTTCACAGCATAAATCAAACCTCCTCCACACCAGCATAAATACCCCTCTCTTAGCAATACAAACACCCTCTACACCAACAGGATTCTTCCTTTAGTTAATGCCTGCGTGAAGATCCAAGCTCAGATCAGATCTCATGTTATCCACTGTATCCTCTAAGTAAGAACTGAACCAATTCAACAATCTCACAAGCCATGTACTAACTGCAGTCAGGCAGGAGCTCCTCCTGCTTTTACTGACTTTCTGGGATTTCAAAGAACAGCATGAGTGTGGTGTGTAATGGGACCTTTGTCTGATTGTGGTCTAAATTGATGATGTCATTTCTGGCCATGACATCACTTCCAAGTTAATGACATCACTTCCTGTGGGTCCTGGCAGATTGTCATTCTAAAAAATGGGTGCTGGTGCTAAACAGTTTGAAAACCACTGCCTTAGGCTGCTGCGTGGTGACTCACTTTCATTTTTAGGATGCATGGCGATGAACATCACATGTCATCATCAGAGTTCCGTGGATACCAAATTCCAAGCTGCACAGAGTTCAGATTTCCAGGGCTTTGGGCTGCACAGTCACACAGCTTAAAGGAAACACTGTTCCAGTGGCTGATCTCCTCAGCCCTGTGCCCAGAGACAAAGGTCTACGATGGCACCCCCCACAGGGTGTTGCCACCCCTCCATGTGGAAATCTGCCCCCCCACTCACCTGAGGCTCACAGGGCATTGTGCGACCCTTGCCTGTGTCGGGGAAGCCTCCTGAAGGTTCCCCGATACTATAAACTGTGCTTCCGGGAAACCGGAAGTACAGTTTCTGACTCCGTCGGGAGTCTTCAGAGAGGCTTCTGTGGGGTCCTAGATGCTCATGCCTGGGGCTTTTGCCCCATTGAGTGGGAGGTCCACAACTGCACTGCTCAGCACCAAGCAAATATATGGTTGCTGATTGGCTAGTTGCCCATGCTGGCATCAGCGTCCTGCACTTATGCCAAGCACCAGCCACACCCTTGCACAGTGTTGCCTGTGCCATCCTGTGCCTGCTCCTCCACAACATCTCTCAGTAGTGACAGATAATGGTGGGCATTCTCCTCCCCTGACAAGATCACGCTGCAGTGGGCTGGTGGTGTTCACTAAGTGCTTCAGTGTCCACTGCTAGAAAGAAAGATTAACAGAGATGTGCAAACAAATTGCACTTGAACCTCCTATTTCAATGTAGCAATACTTGGTGCCCCTCTGCTTGTAAGGGCAAAAAACCCTGCCAAAGTTGTTGTTTCTTTTGTGTTTGTGTGTGTGTACACCCCAGAAAATCTTCCTGCAGGGAACGAATGCAGCAGCAAGATGGGACAGGCGGCGAGAGACAGAACAGGGCAGCTGCAAACGAAGATCACCCCAGGGAGGGTTCCAACTGGATAAAGTTTTCGACAATAAGATTCCGGAGACTGCTGACTGGAGAGAAAGCTCAATATTTTAGTCTCAGTACAAATTTGCTTCAATCTTATACAACTCCCATGCAACAGCAGCCACAGCTGTACGCTGTAAACAACAAACAAATCTATTTCCATCAGCCCTGCTGATGCTACGAGAAAAGTACCGGAGCAGAAGACATGCACAGATGTACAGTCTCACCTGAGCCTAGCGATGCCCTCCATTTGGCCCCTCTAACTTAATATCGTTGTTACAAAGCTATTGGTCTCCTGGTACGGAGCTGGCTCGGCGCGAAGCCTCTTCTTCCAGCTAATCTGACAACTCCGATCCAAGAAGCATCGAGGGCCCAATTAAGAAGACACATCTTATCAAGGAGCTTATTTTGCATAACAGAATACAAATGACGAATAAAAATTTAATGTTTAATAACTTAGTACAAAGAGGGCTGTTGATATAGAATGGGTGGAATTTTTATGGCTGCTGTCAGGCTCGTGATAAAACTGTTATATAGGAACACTTGGCAAAAAACAGCGGAGAATTTTTCAGTAATGGTGCGCGCATGATATTGCATTAATTCTTGATAGGGAAGTAACTGTAAACATGGGAATTGGCCAGTTTTTGAGTTTTGGTTTAAGACGTGTTCCCGTACTCGTTTCTCTCTCTCCCTCTCTTTTTCCCTCTCTCTCGCCCCCCCTTTCATGACTGAGGGACATCCAAATACATTTTAATGAACCCATAGCAGCAAGGACACTCAGTACTACATAAAGGTTCATGCCACATCCATTTTTTGGAATCCCCAATCAGCATAATCCTTCTGGGTTCACAAATGACTTTGCCAGTCAAGTGATTGGGCCGCAGTTTCCTAACCATTGCTAATAGGGGAGAATGGGTGGGATCAAAGAAGAAGCAAAGCTCATCTGGAAGTGCTTGGCCTTAGCTAAGGAAGGGCGCTTCCACCCATTTCACTGGAGCACACAGAAAGGCTAAAAATGGATATCATGCTGCTTTAGGGATTTCAAATGCCTACGCTCCATAAAAAGGTCTGTTGCCCTGATTTCTAATTTGTGCAATTTAGGGATTGATTATTTTCTTTAAGAACATAAGAACAGCCCCACTGGATCAGGCCATAGGCCCATCTAGTCCAACTTCCTGTATCTCACAGCGCCCCACCAAATGCCCCAGGGAGCACACCAGATAACAAGAGACCTCATCCTGGTGCCCTCCCTTGCATCTGGCATTCTGACATAGCCCATTTCTAAAATCAGGAGGTTGCACATACACATCATGGCTTGTACCCCATAATGGATTTTTCCTCCAGAAACTTGTCCAATCCTCTTTTAAAGGCATCCAGGCCAGATGCTGTCACCATATCCTGTGGCAAGGAGTTCCACAGACCAACCACACACTGAATAAAGAAATATTTTCTTTTGTATGTCCTAACTCTCCCAACACTCAATTTTAGTGGATGTCCCCTGGTTCTGGTGTTATGTGAGAGTGTAAAGAGCATCTCTCCATCCACTTTATCCTTCCCAAGCATAATTTTGTATGTCTCAATCATATCCTCTCTCAGGCGTCTCTTTTCTAGGCTGAAGAGGCCCAAACGCCGTAGCCTTTCCTCATAAGGAAGGTGCCCCAGCCCCGTAATCATCTTAGTCGCTCTCTTTTGCACCTTTTCCATTTCCACTATATCCTTTTTGAGATGTGGCGACCAGAATTGGACACAATACTCCAGGTGTGGCCTTACCATCGATTTGTACAACGGCATAGCCGTTTTGTTCTCAATACCTTTTCTAATGATCCCAAGCACAGAATTGGCCTTCTTTACTGCTGCCGCACATTGGGTCGACACTTTCATCAACTTGTCCACCACCACCCCAAGATCTCTCTCCTGATCTGTCACAGACAGCTCAGAACCCATTAGCCTATATGTGAAGTTTTGATTTTTTGCCCCAATGTGCATTAATTTACACTTACTTACATTGAAACGCATCTGCCATTTTGCTGCCCATTCTGCCAGTTTGGAGAGATCCTTCTGGAGCTCCTCACAATCACTTCTGGTCTTTACCACTTGGAAAAGTTTGGTGTCGTCTGCAAACTTAGCCACGTCACTGCTCAACCCTGTCTCCAGGTCATTTATGAAGAGGTTGAAAAGCACCGGTCCCAGGACAGATCCTTGGGGCACACTGCTTTTCACCTCTCTCCATTGTGAAAATTGCCCATTGACACCCACTATCTGTTTCCTGGTCTTCAACCAGATCTCAGTCCAGGAGAGGACCTGCCCTCTAATTCCCTGACTGTGTAGCATTTTCAGTAGCCTTTGGTGAGGGACCGTGTTGTACACCTTCTGAAAGTCCAGATATATAATGTCCATGGGTTCTCCCGCATCTACATGCCTGTTGATCTTTTCAAAGAATTCTAAAAGGTTTGTGAGGCAAGACTTACCCTTACAGAAGCCATGCTGATTCTCCCTCAGCAAGGCTTGTTTGTCTATGTGTTTTGAGATTCTATCTTTGATGAGGTATCTTACCTGGTATTATATATATATTGGCAACCTTCAGTCTCGAAAGACTATGTTATCGCGCTCTGAAAGGTGGTTCTGGCACAGCGTCTAGTGTGGCTGAAAAGGCCAATCCGGGAGTGACAATCCCTTCCACACCAGGAGCAAGTGCAGTCTGTCCCTGGTCTGTCTCCCTGGCTATGGGCCTTCCTTCTTTGCCTCTTTGCCTCAGACTGTTGGCCAAGTGTCTCTTCAAACTGGGAAAGGCCATGCTGCACAGTCTGCCTCCAAGCAGGCCGCTCAGAGGTCAGGGTTTCCCACTTGTTGAGGTCCATTTCTAAGGCCTTCAGATCCCTCTTGCAGATGTCCTTGTATCGCAGCTGTGGTCTACCTGTAGGGCGCTTTCCTTGCACGAGTTCTCCATAGAGGAGATCCTTTGGGATCCGGCCATCATCCATTCTCACGACATGACCAAGCCAACACAGGCGTCTCTGTTTCAGCAGTGAATACATGCTAGGGATTCCAGCACGTTCCAGGACTGTGTTGTTAGGAACTTTGTCCTGCCATACCTGGTATACGAGATGTAGATGTATATGTAGATGTAGATGTTAGGCTGACTGGCCTATAGTTTCCCGGGTCCCCCCTCTTTCCCTTTTTAAAGATTGGCATGACATTTGCTATCCTCCAATCCTCTGGCACTGTGGCCGTTTTGAGGGACAAGCTGCATATTTTAGTCAAGAGATCAGCAACTTCATTCTTCAATTCCTTAATAACTCTAGGGTGGATGCCATCAGGGCCCAGTGACTTATTGATCTTTCATTTATCAATGAGGTCTGAAACATCTTCTCTTTTAATCTCTATCTGACTTAATTCCTCAGTCAGGAGGGGCCTTTCGGGCAGCAGTATCTGCCCGAGGTCTGCCGTAAAGACAGATGCAAAGAACTCATTCAATTTCTCTGCCATCTCCTTTCCCCCCCCCCTTTCCCTCCCTCACCATCCAGAGGGCTAACCACTTCTCTGGCGGGTTTCCTGCTTCTAACATATTTGAAGAAGCTTTTGTTATTCCCCTTAATGTTGCTGGCCATGTGTTCCTCATAGTCTCTCTTGGCCTCCCGTATCACCTTCTTACATTTCTTTTGCCACAGTTTATGTTCCTTTTTATTCTCCTCATTAGGGCAGGACTTCCATTTTCGGAAGGAAGCTTCCTTGCCCTTTACGGCCTCTCTAACTTGGCTGGTTAGCTATGCGGGCACCCTCCTGAACTTAGTCGAGCCCTTCTTCCTTTGCGGTCTACACCTCTGCTGGGCCTCTATTACTGTTGATTTCAGCAACCTCCATGCTCTCTGTAGAGACTGGACTCTTTTTACCTTCCCTTTCAACCTCCTTCTAACTAGCCTCCTCATTTGAGGGAAGTCCATTAGTTGGAAGTCAAGGGTTTTTGTGAGAGATTTGCCCGGTATTCTTCACCCAACGTGCACGTCAAAACGGATCGCAGCATGATCACTGTTCCCCAATGGCTCAGTAACATTGACATCTCTAACCAGGTCCTGAGTACGGCACAATATTAAATCCAGAGTCACCTGTCCTCTGGTGAGCTCCATGACTAGCTGCTCTAAGGCACAGTAATTTAGCATGTCAAGGAATCTGGTCTCCTTTTCGTGACCAGAACACAAATTGACCCAGTCAATATGAGGATAATTGAAGTCCCCCATGATCACAACCCTATCCCTCCTTGTCACTTCCCTGATCTGTTTCCTCATTTCAAGGTCCCCTTCTGGTTTCTGGTCTGGAGGACGATAGCACGCCCCCAGTATTACATCACTCCTCAGGCCTGGTAATTTAACCCATAGAGATTCTATGGAGTCAGACCCATCTTCAGTCTCCACTTTGCTGGATTCTATCCCTTCCTTAACATAAATGGCCACCCCACCTCCAACCCGCTTTGCCCTGTCCCTCCTGTAGAGTTTATAGCCTGGGATTGCGGTATCCCACTGATTCTCCGCATTCCACCAGGTTTCCGTTATGCCCACTATGTCAACATTTTCTCTTGTCACCAGACATTCCAGTTTTCCCATCTTTGCTCAGAGACTTCGGGCATTTGCATAAAAACATTTGTACATGGAATGCCCCAGGATGGGCTGCTTATTAGCATCTTTATCCCTGAATCCTCTCATTGTGCCAAACCGTCTATCACATCCCATCAAGCTACCATTCCTAGTTTCTTCTCCTACTCTGCCTTTACCTTGTTGTTCTCTAACCTCCCCATCCTTGTCCCATAGGGATAGAATTCTTTGTTGTAGAATGTGCTTATGTCATGATGTGAGGGAGGGTTAGATAAGCTTGGGCAAAGCTGGCACTTCCATGAGGCCAACTGAGGCAGCTGCCTCCCGCAGCCAATTGGTAGAAGGCATCACCTGCTTGCTTCTGTTCACCCATCGTCCACCTTGATTTGAAAAGAAAGAATGGTTGACACTTCCCGTTTTGCCTTTGCAACAAGGTAGGCAAATGTGAGAGCTAAAGAGCGGCCCAGGGACATCCAGGAAGCTTCAGGCCTGGGTGCATATTTGAATCCTGGACTCCTCATACCAATACTCTATCTACTACATCAACAGCCTTCTGCTGGTGGATTGGGACAGTCAAGTCTGTAGTCTGTGCTATGCATGCTGGAGAATGAGGTGGTAGGTTGCTGCAATAGTAGAATGGATTGTACCATTTCCCATGTGAAGAATCACGCATGCTGGCCATGTTTTTCACGTGGCACTGTTTTAATACTCTATTGCAGTGGTTCTTAAACTTTTAGCTCCGAGACCCACGTTTTAGAATGAGAATCTGTCAGGACCCACCAGAAGTGATGAATCTGTCAGGACCCACCGGAGGTTATGTCGTGACTGGAAGTGACATCATCAAGCAGGAACATTTTTAACAATCCTAGGCTGCAGTCCTACCCACACTTACCCAGGAGTAAGTCCCACTGACTATCATTGTTAAAAGCATATACATAGTAGCCTGTTAAAAGCACAGATCTGTAACATTTCTGCAAATGCAGTCACATACCATGGTGGCATCAAGTCTAATGCATTAAAAATAAAATATTGACATGAATGGGGACCCACCTGAAATTGGCTCGCAACCTACCTAGTGGGTCCTGACCCACAGTTTGAGAAACATTGCTCTATTGCATTCAAAAAAAGCACATCTCCCTCTAAAGTCTAAACAGACAAACTAGTGCAGCAGTATCCCCATGGTGCTTCCTGCTGTGCTATTTTTCTATTTGCAGGGAGATTCTTGTGAGGAGCAGTGTTCAGATGCGGTATTTGTCACTTGTGGTCTAAAGCGGTGGTGCTGTTCTACCACTATTCTGACATCAAATTTCTACCTCTTCCTGCTGCACCTGTAGACTCAATCCTAAGAACTGTTGCAACCCTGCACTAAACCATAAATCTATATGACAAGAACATTAAGAAGTGGGTCCCACAATGCCTGTTTGAAAAGGCTGAAAACGACTGAACCAACTATCGCCACCTGTACTGGCTTTTTTCCACCAGACTCAATCCCTCCCCACCCATTTCCACAAAGTGAAGTGATAGTGCAAAGCACAGACAAGAGCATGCTTCTAAGTTGTGGGGCAGAGCAAACCACCTCTGTCACAGATCCCACTCCATTAAACATGCAGAAGGAAAGGGTACAAGGCCCAGCACAGCAGAACCAGGTGCTTACAGGACTCAGCTGGAAACTAACTTGAGAGCGCAGAGAGACCTGCCCACCTCAGAGAGAAAAAGGTGAAGAAGACCTGAGTCAGGAGAGATGAGGGCAAACCAGTTAAGCTCCCAGGTGCCTTCCATCAATGGTGCCTACTATCTCCACCCCAGTGCACCGCCATTCTAAGGGTCTTGGAAATGGTAGGCATTGGTTGTTTAATAATTTGTTGTTATTCCAGTCTTTTCCAATTTCCCAATGCACTCCTGCTCTATCCTTGCTTTGTACATGCCAACCACTGACTTCATCCCTCCATCGGCGTGTGCCCAGTGAAGACTGCAGCACAGGGCCCATGGATACAAGCTTGCCCTATACTTCTTCATTTCAGTGGAACTTGTTCTGGAGAATTTTCCAGAGGCTGTGCAGGGTGGTACCACGGTTTTTTTTCTGAAGCACGTAGCACAGTGGTTCCCAAGGGAGCTGCGGCAAACTCACAGGGGCACATGGGATGCCCCTGGCAGCCTCTTCTTACCAGCTCTCCCACGCACTGCCATCTTGAATTGCATGAGATCATGCAATCTTGTGAAATCTCATGCAATTCAAGATGATGCCAACTGGGAGAGCTGGGCAATGGCACCACTGTGACAGAGCTCTGTGACCACTGCGGTTTGAGACCACTGGCCTAGCACAATATGGTTGCTTAATAAATCTTAAATCACAGCACCACTACTACTACAACCATGAGGAGCTAGTACTCAGCTAGGAGTGACAAACTGGTGCTTTCCTGTTCATGTGGAGAAACAGGTTGAAACCCTTGAAAACTCATGTCGCAATCATTGTGCGGGTCTTGAAGGTGCAACAGAAAGTCCTGTCCTTTTTTGCAACTACTACTAGGAGCAATGGCTGCAAACAAGTAGTAAGAATAGTTTTACTGTAGATACTGCATTAGTCCAAGCCTATGCTTGTCCACTCAGAAGTAAGTCCCATTTATTCCAATGGGACTTGCTCTCAAGTAACGGTATATAAGATTGCAGCCTCTTGTATACCATTTTACTGCTACCAGAATTGATCCAAAAGCACACTTTTATTTTCCACTTTGCCTTTCACTATCCTTGAAATAGAGTTGTGGTTTCCCCCCAAATTACAAACTAGTTACACTGGAGCCTTACTTTTTACTGTTGTCTCTGCGACAAGAGATTTCTGTACAAACAACCCAACCAATTGATTGATCAATCAATGGGGAGAAAGGTTTCTGTGTGGTTCTCCAATCACTTCAAACCAGCCCTTAACCAACTATGTTCTGAGACCCCTTAGCTTCCTATTTTGATGATTAAACCGCCAACTTTCTGAAGCTTCCCCTTTCGTCGAATCTAAATATCTGAGGATAGGAATTGAGTCATCTGTACCAGTAACACTTTATTTTAAGTGCCCATTAAGTAAGGCTAAAACTAATGCTGAATTAGAGTGGAACTCTCTTAGAAGAACTTATCACATCCGTATGAATACTAAATGAATTTCTTATTCATTCAGTTCTATTGTATTAGTGTTATTGCAATGAATACTAAACGAATTCCTAACGACTGGACACTTAAAATAAAGCGTTACCCCTTCACGCTAGTCATCGAGTTTTAAGGACACACTGTGATGATGATGGTGATAATTTTTTTCTCTCCTCCCCCCCTCCTTTTTTTAGGCAAAAGATGGACTGGATGGAGAAACTGTATATTTCAAGCTCTTCAAAGATGTAATTTACTTGACAATGCTAATATACAGATGCAGTTTTTATATTAGAATTAATGCTGCAGGAGGGGACCCTTATCCGGAGGATTTGTTACAGAAATAAAATCTATCGGTAACACTTTCATTGTTCCATCATTATGAACTCATTTGGTATTCACTGTAATAGCACTGATCATAATGAATTTGTTTGATATTCAAGGGCCTCGCACATGCATTTACATAGGCTTTCTTCTGTATTTCAACATCCAATAAGCATTAGTTAACAGAGACTTTTGATTAGAAATGGACCGATATTGTGCCACTGGAATATCCATTTAATCTATAAACACTTAAGGAGTGTTTTTGTTCCCTATCCTTTTCCAGATTTTGATGCAATTCTCTCTTGGAGGAGTCTGAAAGATGTTACAAATCTCGGTACAGCCTGAGATTTCTAGTTTCCAGTGAGTTAATAAACTTGGTTGGTCTGGAAATGAGTGACGCAATTTCAGATCTCAGCTCATCTTTGGATTGTCTTGGAAATTATTCCAGGACAATTATTGAAGTCAATGGAGAGGGCAAGCAGTTCCTTCCTGGAGCCAAACCTTCTCCCTGATAGTGCTATAACTGCCATCAACACTGAGCATCAGCCTAGCCACTTGGGCCTTCTGATGGCAGTGGTTCTCAGCCAGAGCTGCACCTGGTCAACCCCTAACACCACCACCGGTCACTGCTCATTCTGCCACTCACTTCACTCAAAAGGGGAAAGGAAATGGAATGTGGAGCAGAGGAGAGTTGTGAGCTAGAGGGTCTTTGATGCTCTAGCCTACCACTCTCCTTTTCACCAGACTTTGTTGACTGCATTCCCTTCTTTTTTTCTGAATATAGGAAGGAGGAGAAAGAGGAGTGACTGAGGCAAGTGGACAGAAGCAGAAATCCCACTAACCTGCCACTCCAAAAAATTGCCTCATGGACAGCCCAGTGCTGTCCATGCTACCCAAATTGTGACCAAATTTAGATCCCCAAATTTAGTAAAAGGGATTTCCTTTCCTTTGCATTTCCCTCTCAGGAAAATGTCTGCTGTGACATGCATGTCCTTTTAAGAGTTACTCTTTGCCTGCTTTTAGAAACTAAACATTTTCCTTTCATACAATGAAATATTTATGAAAATTAGTCTGTAATGCAAACTAATGCCTTTGGGTTGCCAAAAGGAATATAAATCTTACGCTCTCGAATTTTATGGTATACTTTGAAAACAACCCTTTAAAAGAACTGTATATGTTTATACTATACTAGGAAATACACCTGGGAGGTATGGTGGGTGGAAAGAACAGTTACTACACTGTCCTTAGAGAGAGGTTAATACAACCTGGTCCCCTCATACCCTACTTCTTCTAAAAACAGTGATGGGAACAGCAGCTGCGAGCAGATAGGGAAAGGGACAGGCTTCTTTCCTCCTTGTCACCTTTTTCCATTCCTTCATTTTGTTGTCAATGCTGCAAGTTAGATGGAAGGCCCAGTTTTCTCCTAGAGCTGCCAGGTTGGATGCATTCAAAAACCTGGCACTTCTGAGGCAGGACCTGGTGATGTCAGAAACTGCCAACCCTTAAAATAAAACAAAGGGAAGGAATCTTGGGCAGAACTGACAGATAATAAAGGGCTGGGGTCCAGCAATCAAGGGTTGGAGAAGATTGGTCCCCAGTTATACTGAGGTTACTCTTTGACACTTATCCACTACAGAAAAAACAATTTGGGGCAAACTGGTATCCTTCTCCCGTAGCTCACATTTTCTGGCAGCAGGCATTTGGGAGTTGAGTAGGAGAGAGCATCTCACCTGACTTCAGGGATACCTGGCCTCTGAATGAAAGGCATAGGTAGTTATGGAAGAGGCTAGTCAACCCTGATATAGCCTTTTCTGTTGCTCACTGCAGGAACTAGTCCCCTAGGGTTGGCCAAACGCAGAAGAAGAAGCCAGCCAAGGAAACCATTAAAAGGAGGCATTGTGACTCCTCTGTTTCCTGGCACACTCAATATTTGGGCATGAATATCACATTTATTTCTATTGAGGAGAACAATGTTTTCTTCATTCAGTTCCTTTTGGACATGCACTTTTAAGCCAGTTTTTTTCCCCCCCAGAAAAAAAGTCTCACTAAGTTCTTACTCAGCCCCACCTAAGTGCATACAAGTCACTAACTATACTCCTCTATCATTACTTAAACCTTATCCTGGTAATCTAGACTTGGCTGCGCTCATTCGCTTTGACCACCTTCGCTACATTTTGGTACGAATGTTCAGTACACTCCTAGGTTTATTTTTCCAAAGAAAAGGTTGAGAAAACTGTCTGCCCGATCAGGAGTTGTTAATGAAAACGAATGCTCATCTCCACCCCCTTTAAAAGTGTCTCTAGCTAAATGATACTGACGCTTTCAATTTTTAACATCATAATCAATAAAGGCTGCTTATGCACACTTTGCAAAACCATCAGTTTAGAAGTTTAAAAAAAAATGCATATGGCTGCAGCTTGCTGACTGGAAGCGCTATCACTAAATCTTCTGAGTTAAAGTTTTACTGGTGTGTTATGAGTAAAAATGCCTTGTCAGCCATCTGCCAGTTTTTCTCCTAACATCCATATTTTCAACCCTTGCTAAACATTGGGAGCACTTGGCCACAAGAGGCCGGCTCTACAATTAAACAGACGCATTCTGCTGCAGAAGCAAGGGCATGTCAGAATAGAAGTGTCTATTATTAATTTTAAAAGTCCATAAAGGGAAGGTATGACCCTGTCAAGGTGATGGACTGGCAGTTAAACGTATTATAAACTGTTAACTCTCCGGGACAAAAAGGAAACGAAAAGGGGGGGAAGGGAACAACCCAAAACACAAACACACAGAAATACACACAGACACACCATGCAGATAAAAAGGAAGAGGCATCAGTAAGTACTAATCGTGGCTGATTGAATAATCAGCTTCAATTCCATGGATCTCAACAGTTAACAGGGAGAGTGATGTCCAGTGAGTATAGGTGAGAGAAAACGGTGATAATGAAATAAAAACAAAACTGCTTTCTGCACTTCAAATTTTGGTTAAAAAAGAAAAAAGAAAAAAAAAACCTAAAATCTGTGAAAAAATAAAGCCATGTTACTTTGTTTTTATTTATTATTTAATTGGAGGGGGTGCATGGGTAATGACTGTGGCTGCATCTGCTCCAACTATACAACCTATATCACCTACACAGTACACTTCTTAAAGTGATTCTAATTTATAATTATATTGTAAATTTTGAACAAAAACACATAACGCCACTTTTTGCACTTCTAACTTTGGAAAACACCGAAATCTGCGGAAAAATAAAACTGTGTTCTCCCATGTCTTCCAATCTTTCTCTACTACTCCTTTGTCTTAGACTCCAGTAACAGATTTGCACCTTCACACCAAGTACTCTTCATGCACCTTTTTAGTACAAGGGTGTCAAACTACCTTATTTTGTACATGCACCTATTTAGTACAAGGGTGTCAAATTACTACCTACGTAATTTCATATGGCAGGCCGAACAGCATTCATGATGCCTGCTGTTGGCCGGAAGTTAATGTTATTAAGTAGGAAGTGATGTCATTAAACAGGTCACAACCAAAAATAAGCACTTAGGAACTCATTAACTGCAAGTGACAGAAGAGAAAATACACAAATCTTGATCATGTTTCAAGTTAAGGGAGAGCTCAGTTTTCTCTTGGACTGCCTTTTTAGCAGTAACACCCCAGCACTGCTCAGTAGCTGAGAGCTCAAGGGCCAGATAGAAAGCTTCCATGGGCAGCATCTGGTCCACAGGTCTTATGTTTGACACCCCTACTTTAGTATAAAACCCAGTTCTGGAAGCCTTCGCTGGCATCTGATACAGGATTTTAAGCAAACAGGATCCTTTGCCACAACCATTGTTCAACAGACAGTTCCAGTGGTAGACAGTCTGATAGGATCTTCCTAGTGTGGACATAGGAATGGGAGCATTGTTCCACAAGATGAGACCAAAAACCATCGAGTCTTGCATTTACTTCCAACAAACAGCAAGACTCTGGGGGCTCAAACACCATTTATAAAGGAGATGGTCTTCCACTGCTATTTGACCCCAACAGCATATATATTCTGCTTCTTATCATGGAGGTTTTATTTAGCTGTCATGGTTAATTGGTGTTGAGACTCCCCTTTTGCATGACTGGCCAGGTACCAAAAGAAGAGGGGGAGGCAGGTTTAGTACTCCCTCCCTCCACTAGCTACTCCTTAAAGCTGCTCTTGAACCACGCAACCATAGCACGAAACAGGCAAAGATCACTTCCTGTGGTGCTTAACGAATCACCACAAACACACCTGGCTGGGAACCTATCATGGGCCAATCACTGAGCTGGCATGTGACACAGGGCACCTGCTGACACGGCCCACTCAGCTAGCCACACCCAAATACCCCATGCCCTTTGTGTCATCACTGGCACCTGCGGACATTATACTGGTGCACCATATACCATGGCAGTAGAGAACAGGGGCCTTATGATCACTGAGGAATTTTCCCCCCTCGGAGCCCAAGAAGAACTGAAAAGACGGTTCCTGTCCCCATCCAACTCACAGTCTAAAAAGAAACACAAGGGAAACAGCAATACCAGCCTCTGGAGAAGACACTCTGCTGGGATGATTATGTAGTTGCTGTCCATTTGCTAAATCTAAGAGAACCATACTTGAAAAGGTGCCTCTAAGTTCAGTCAACAGGGGCAAGCCTACAAGTTGCTTTTCACTGGTCAGTACAGGCAGGTCCCCGTATCTATGGATCCTGTACCTGTGGGTTCAGTGATCGATGGATCTTTAGGTCCAAGGGTCCTCCGTGCCCCCCATGTCCATTAACGTTCTTTAAAGGCTTACCAGAGAGTGTTTTTTGCTTTAAACAAGTCACTATAAGCATTCCATCTTATCAATGAGAGCAAGCTGCCTACAGCCCAAATGCATGACAAAAATTGACCATATGCTAAACCGGAAGAAGTTAACTTCCACTTCCTATTCAGAGTTAGGTCTATTTAATGGGCGTTAGTGGGCTCATGGAGGGGGGGCTGCAATTGATAAAGGAATCCCCTATATTTGCAGTTTCCATATCTGTGAGGGTCCCTGGAACAGATCCCCTGCAGTTACAGGGACACTCCTGTGTTTGCAGAAAACATGCACATACAGAGAGTCTTTGGAAGACATGCAAGGTACATGCAAGGTTTTTGAGACATACAAAATAATGCAGGGGATGGACAGAGTGGATAGAGAGATGCTCTTTTCCCTCTCGCATAACACCAGAACCAGGGGACATCTACGAAAGCTGAGTGTTGGGAGAGTTAGGACAGACAGAAGAAAATATTTATTTACCCAGCATGTAATTAGTTTGTGGAACTCCTTGCCACAGGAAGTAGTGATGGCATCTTGCCTGGATGCCTTTAAGAGGAGATTAGACAAATTTCTGGAGGAGGAGTTCGTTACGGGTTACAAGTCATAGTAGGTATGTGCAAGCTCTTGGTTTTAGAGGCAGGCTGCCTCTTATTGCCAGATGCAGGGGAGGGCACCGGAATGCAGGTTGTGTCTGTTTTCTTGTGTGCTCCTTCGGGCATTCAGTGGGCCGCTGTGGGATGCAGGAGACTGGACTGGATGGGTACTTTGCCTGATCCAGCAGGGTTTATGTTCTTATGTTCTTACCGTGCATGCATGGTAAAAAGATCTTGCTATTCACAAATGCAAGGTTTGTTTTCACTTTAAAAAAAAAAAAATCAAGTTTATCCCAGTCCTCTCTGTATTTACCATTTACATTACAATACTATTTTTCTCTTTGTGAAGCTCCTCGCAATTGCGACATGGCATGTTGGGTTCCAAACCTTGAAAATCCTGTGTTCCTCTCTACTGGAGCCTTTAAAATTAATATTATTTTTTTTTAAGCTGAGCCTGAAACATCAAAACAAATCAGAGCTTTAGTGAACAACAGCATGATACCCACTGGGACTAGGGATTCATTTCAAGATGCAGGGTGATTTCCATGGCAAATATGAAAGCCGATGTGTCTATTTTCATGGAAGAAGAGAAGTCCTATTCCAATAAAACGAATGGCTTTTGAGTTATTTCTTTGGGGAATAACGGACATCATTGACACAAAGTGAAGCATGGTTGTGGTTCTTTAAAAGTTCCCTGGGTTTTGCATAGAATTCTTTCCTCCCCTCCAAACTGAAATTAACCACTGTGTTCTCGATAAAGCAACTAAAGACCCTTCTGGCTTCTGAAACACCAACATATTTCTTGGCACTCTGGCAGAATCACCGTAGATACTCACCTATAAGTCGATCCCACAGATAACCTGAGGGCAGGTTTTGAGCCAACAATCATGGAATTTTCTATGACCCTTGGATAAGTCAGGGGTTAAACTTAGGTGGGTGTCTGACTATAGTTTTGTCTGATTTTACTCGAGGTCAGATCCTGAAAAATTGTATTGGCAACCTTCAGTCTCGAAAGACTATGGTATCGCGCTCTGAAAGGTGGTTCTGGCACAGCGTCTAGTGTGGCTGAAAAGGCCAATCCGGGAGTGACAATCCCTTCCACACCGGGAGCAAGTGCAGTCTGTCCCTGGTCTGTCTCCCTGGCTATGGGCCTTCCTTCTTTGCCTCTTAGCCTCAGACTGTTGGCAAAGTGTCTCTTCAAACTGGGAAAGGCCATGCTGCACAGTCTGCCTCCAAGCGGGCCGCTCAGAGGCCAGGGTTTCCCACTTGTTGAGGTCCATCCCTAAGGCCTTCAGATCCCTCTTGCAGATGTCCTTGTATCGCAGCTGTGGTCTACCTGTAGGGCGCTTTCCTTGCACGAGTTCTCCATAGAGGAGATCCTTTGGGATCCGGCCATCATCCATTCTCACGACATGACCAAGCCAACGCAGGCGTCTCTGTTTCAGCAGTGAATACATGCTAGGGATTCCAGCATGTTCCAGGACTGTGTTGTTTGGAACTTTGTCCTGCCAGGTGATGCCGAGGATGCGTCGGAGGCAGCACATGTGGAAAGCGCTCAGTTTCCTCTCCTGTTGTGAGCAAAGAGTTCATGACTCACTGCAGTACAGAAGTGTACTCAGGACGCAAGCTCTGTAGACCTGGATCTTGGTATGTTCTGTCAGCTTCTTGTTGGACCAGACTCTCTTTGTGAGTCTGGAAAACATGGTAGCTGCTTTACCGATGTGCTTGTTTAGCTCGGTATCGAGAGAAAGAGTGTCGGAGATCGTTGAGCCAAGGTACACAAAGTCATGGACAACCTCCAGTTCATGCTCAGAGATTGTAATGCAGGGAGGTGAGTCCACATCCTGAACCATGACCTGTGTTTTCTTCAGGCTGATTGTCAGTCCAAAATCTTGGCAGGCCTTGCTAAAACGATCCATGAGCTGCTGGAGATCTTTGGCAGAGTGGGTAGTGACAGCTGCATCGTCGGCAAAGAGGAAGTCACGCAGACATTTCAGCTGGACTTTGGATTTTGCTCTCAGTCTGGAGAGGTTGAAGAGCTTTCCGTCTGATCTGGTCCGGAGATAGATGCCTTCTGTTGCAGTTCCAAAGGCCTGCTTCAGCAAGACAGCGAAGAAAATCCCAAACAAGGTTGGTGCAAGAACACAGCCCTGCTTCACTCCGCTTCGGATGTCAAAAGGGTCTGATGTGGAGCCATCGAAGACAACAGTGCCCTTCATGTCCTTGTGGAAAGATCTGATGATGCTGAGGAGCCTGGGTGGACATCCAATCTTGGGGAGAATCTTGAAGAGGCCGTCTCTGCTGACCAGGTCGAAAGCCTTCGTGAGATCTATGAAGGCTATAAAGAGTGGCTGTCGTTGTTCCCTGCATTTCTCCTGCAGTTGTCTAAGGGAGAATACCATATCAGTGGTGGACCTGTTGGCTCGGAATCCACACTGCGATTCTGGATAGACGCTCTCTGCAAGTACCTGGAGCCTCTTTGGTACAACTCGGGCAAACAGCTTTCCTACAACGCTAAGGAGAGAGATGCCGCGGTAGTTGTTGCAGTCACCCCGTCACCTTTGTTCTTGTACAGCGTGATGATGTTTGCATCCCTCATGTCTTGAGGTACTCCACCTTCTCTCCAGCAGAGACAGAGGATTTCATGCAGCTCAGTGACGATGATGTCTTTGCAGCATTTTAGGACTTCAGCAGGGATGCTGTCTTTTCCAGGTGCCTTGCCAAAGGCAAGGGAGTCCAGGGCCACGTGAAGTTCTTCTAGGGTTGGTTCACTGTCAAGCTCTTCCAGCACAGGCAGGCACTCAATGTTGTTCAGTGCTTCTTCGGTGACTACATTTTCTCTGGAATATAGCTCAGAGTAGTGCTGCACCCAGCGTTCCATCTGCTGCGCCCGATCCTGGATGACCTCGCCTGTGGCAGACTTCAGAGGGGCAATTTTCCTCTGTGTTGGACCTAGGGCCTGCTTGATACCATTATACATCCCCTTGATGTTGCCCGTGTCAGCTGCTATCTGTATCTCGGAACAGAGCTGGAGCCAGTAGTCGTTAGCACATCTCCTGGCAGTCTGTTGGACTTTGCTGCAAGCAGTTCGGAGGACCTGCAGGTTGCGCTCACTGGAACAGGCCTTGTATGCTGCTTGAGCTCTCCTCTTTTCCTCAATGACTGGTGTCAACTCCTCAGAGTGGGCTTCAAACCAGTCTGCCGCCTTGTTGGTCTTCTTGCCGAATATGGACAAGGCGGTGTTGTAAACGGTATTCTTGAAATGTTCCCATCTGTTGGATGCGTTTGCGTCGGCCGGGCCTGGAAGAGATTCCTCAAGCGCTTGTGCAAATTCCTCCACTTTTCTCTGATCCCGGGTCTTGCTGGTATCAATGCGAGGTCTTCCTTCCTTTTTCGTGTGATACAGTTGCTTTGTTTGCAGTTTCACTCTGCTACACACCAGGGAGTGGTCAGTGTCGCAGGCAGCACCATGATAACTGCGTGTGATCTTGATGCTGGGAAGGCTGGAGCGTCTGGTGAGGATCAGGTCGAGCTGGTGCCAGTGCTTTGATCTTGGACGTCTCCAAGAGACTCTATGTTGGGGCTTTGTGTTGAAGAACGTGTTGCTGACACAGAGACCGTGATGACAGCAAAACTCTAGCAGGCGTTGGCCATTTTCGTTCATCCTCCCAGTGCCAAACTGACCTAAGCAAGTGGGCCATGAACTGTTATCAGCACCAACTCTAGCGTTGAAATCGCTGAGGATGAACAATGGCTCTTTTACAGGGATTTTCTTGACAGTGGTGGCCAGGTCATCATAGAATTTGTCTTTGGCTTCTGCTGGAGACGACAGAGTCGGTGCATAAGCACTGATGAGAGTGACAGGTCCTGCTGATGACTGGAGCTGCAGGGACAAAATTCTTTCACTTCCCACAGTAGGTGGGATGATGGATTTCAGCAGGGTATTTCTGACCGCAAAGCCAACGCCATGTTCCCTGGTTTCGTTTGGTGGTTTTCCCTGCCAGAAAAATGAGAAATTTCTCTCCTTGACAGATCCGGAATCTGGCAGCCTAGTCTCTTGAAGGGCGACGATGTCCATCTGCAGTCTGCTCAGCTCCATGTCGATGACAGCTGTTTTGCGTGCGTCGTCTATTTCTTGCAGGTCATCAGAGAAGCCAGGTGTCATTGTCCTAACGTTCCAGGTGCCCAGCTTTAGGGCAGTAGTTTTCTGTTTTCTGTTGCATGGTGCAGAGTTGTCGATCCGCTTGTCGGTTTTCACCCTAAACCCCACGCACCCCATGAGGTTAACGGACCGTGGCGAGGCAACACCTTACTGGCTGGGGACTGCCCAGCTTAAGGTGGGCGGTAGCTGCCCAATGAGATGCAATGATCTCTCCCACCGTCGGAAGCAGCCCCTGGCGTCATGCTCTACGCCAATCGAGCAAAGACTTATAACCGGTAAACTGCTGCTTCCCGTGTTGTGCCGACGCCGTATGGCGAAGTTGGAGTGTCCTCTCCAGTGCGCGAAGCCTGGGTAAAGAAGGTATGGAGGATAGGCTGTTACCCATGCAGCAAATCCCCCCTCTCCACGTCGCTGGAATGGTCCAATGGAAAGGCAGAAGCCAATACGGTTGGTTCCAGCGACGTCGCAGGAGTTGCCAGAACGTGACTGTGTTCAGCCATGAACTGCCTAAGGGACTCCGGCTCCTGAAAAATAACCCACCACTAATTGTTACCTAAGAACTGTAGTCTCTAATTTATTAAAAACACAGTAAAAGATCATAAGATACATTTTTATTCTTTTTAAATTCTGGTCTTCATCACCTTTTTGTAAGCACTATCAGAGTAAGTGCACTGTAAACAACATACCAGTAAAACAGTGGTTCCCAACCTGGTATTCATGTACTCCCAGGGTCACTCAACAGGAGCTTTAGGGATACTTGAAAAAGAATGGAATAATGGTAGAAAAAGGCAGGTCATGCTCCAGAATGCCTTGCAAGACAGGAATGCCTTGCAAGACAGGAATGCCTTGCAAGGACCAGCAAGGCAGGAAGGGAGGTAGCTAGTTGGCTGTGAAAGCCCCACCAATAGCTAGTTTTTGGTCATCAATTCATGTACGTACCAGTGATTGAAAACCAGCACAGTAAAAAAGCTGAAACATAATATGGAAAGTGATCAATCACCGAGAATTTCTCAGCACACTTCTGGTGCAAAACAGTGCAAAGGCAGAGTCTTCTTTTCTTCAAACAGATAAAAAGAGAAAGCACTGTGATAAATACATGAATTCTGGGCTTTCATAGAGAGGAGATGAGGGCATGTATTATTAATTACAAACATTTTGCTAATATGAAGGGTTCAATTTATGGAAATGGGCTGCCAAGGGATATGCAAGTGAAAAAGGTTGGGAACCACTGCAGAAGAACCATGAATCAAATCCACCTTTAAGGTGTCTGTGTGTTAAGCCAGAAGCTCTACGTACAACATACAACCCATAATACGTAACTGGGAGGGTGCAATTCAATTCACAGCAGCTGCATATATTTGCAACCCTTTTTACCCAGAAGTAGACCCACTGGGTGTTATTCTTAAGTATAAGAACTGGGTGTTCCATGGATGTTATTCTTAAGTAAGGGTGCATTGAATTGTAGCCTGCTTCAAATGGAAAGGAGGATTTCCATCCTGGTGTTTCAAAAAACAGACCTGCTTTGCAAGCATTTGCAAAGCAGAACCAGGCTGCAGCAGAAGAAAGGAGAATAAAAGGTTAAAGGAGCGGTGCCTGCCTGCCTGCCTGCCTGCTGCTGGAAAAACTTGGCGCCTGTCTGTCTGCCGATTGAGAAAGGAAACTTTTCAGAGATGAAAGGCTTTGCCCTCTGATTGGCCCAGAGATAAGGCGAAGTGAGAATTGGAGCTTGATTGGTTGGCAACCTTCAGTCTGGAAAGACTATGGTATAAGCCTACAGCACCCGGTATTCCCAGGCTGTCTCCCATCCAAGTACTAACCAGGCCTGACCCCGCTTAGCTTCCGAGATCAGATGAGATTGGGCATGTGCAGGGTAACAACTGGAGCAGTGATGCGCTACTTGGCAAAAATGTCACGTACTATAGGCAAGTATCTATGGTATGTTCTCATTGGTGGGAAGACTTCAGGGTTCTAAGCCCCACTTTTTTGTTATTGTGAGACCCTTGAGATCTATCAACACAAAATATAGGATTGGGGAGGTGGAGAAAATCACAAAATTTTGAATAATTTACATTTTGGTTGCTTTTACATGCAAGGTACATGCATGGAATGATGCATGCAGTGATGAGTGTTCTACTCATCACTGTAAGCCCAACCAAGAGGAGACCTGATACAACTAGTGGCAGTGGCAGGTGGTAGGAGTTAAAGGGCTGGCAGATTTGGGATGTCCTTCACCTTAAGTCTGTGGCTGCCACCTTCTGCCACAGTGCATGAGAGCCACATTTCTCCACTTCCTGCTCACTTGAGCTGGAAATGAATAAACGTCCTTATTGCCATGTTTCTCCCGTGGTTTTTGCAAAAGTGGAGTTTCCAGTTTTATGTACAGGGCCAGTGAAAAGGAGCCCCTTCAGTCACATGGTCCCCACAAATAAAATGGGAACCGCCACACATGAATTTGCAACAACCACATGAGGAGCATGTAAGGAATTTCCCAAGCAAACACACTGCTGGAACAGATGGTCGTTCTGGAGTGCTTACCTGCTTGCCCTTTACGCAGTTCATCAAGCACATCATGCTTTCACATGGAAACAAGATCTGCCCTTCTTTCTAGTTCCTTAAATGCAACAGTGAGCTGGTTCAGGCCCTTGTTTATTTGTCTGTTTATTTATGAAGTTTTCTAGGTCACCTTTTGTTCCCAGTAAAGGAGCTGTCTTTCTTAAAAGTAGGGGCCAGCCTGGCTTCTCAGGGGAGAAAGTAACTGAAAAGGCCCTGGAGTTCTTGATGTGGTACAGCTCCCTTACTGACATTGCTTCCCTTTTGCAATTTGTATGAATATGGAGAAACATTTTTCAGCTGCAAGAATGATGTATTGGGAAGGAACCAACTAAGAGTCCGATCCTGAGCTCTTTAGTACCGATGGTGTGAGCATACCACTGGTACTAGATGTGTGTTGCAAATGTGCTGAAAGGCACATCTGTGGCACCCAGAGAGGAGGGGCTGCTGGTGCTGGGCCAGCGCCATTTGGTGCTGAGCCACAGCACTGCTCAGAGGGCCACACAGTGCTCTGGCAGCACCAGCTTGTGGTAAATAGGAATGGGGCAGGGGAGGCGGGGGTAGAACGGGGTAGGGGAGAGCAAAGCAGGGGAAGGAACTGGGGAAAGAGGGGGTGGGACCGGAGGAGCTCTGCTAGGCCAGATCATAAACTCCATGTTGGGCCAGAAGGCCTGACACAGAGTCTTTCAATTCTGTGCTGGCAAAATGAGAAGTCCCATTGCAGGGCTTGGAGCTTTCTCCCAAGGAGACCTCTGGTGATTGCCGTGGGGCCACAGGATGCAGCAGTAGCCGCTTTGGTGCTACTGTACCCAGTGGCAGCATTGCTTTTAGGACTGGGCTGTGAATCTCATGTGGAAAGGAGTTCCACATTCTTCAGTGTCCTTCTTTTGGTCATCATCAGCCTCATCTCAGTGATGGTTGGCAACCTTCAGTCTCGAAAGACTATGGTATAAGCCTACAGCACCCGGTATTCCCCGGCGGTCTCCCATCCAAGTACTAACCAGGCCTGACCCTGCTTAGCTTCCAAGATCAGACGAGATCGGGCATGTGCAGGGTAACAGTTGCTGTCATCATCTCAGTGAAAGGCAGTATATTCAGTTGGGCCTCACCAGGAACTATAACTATTATTGTATTAATTTATTAATGCCTTTTCCTTTCCCTACATTAGCTAAGCTATGCCTAATGAAACAATTGCAAATCCCCTGTTGACCCCACCTTCATTTTCCTTCCTTTTCTCTGTGGCTGACCTTGTGTCCATCTTAAAATTGCAAGCCACTCCGGACAGGAAGCTGCCCCTCATCATTCTAATGTCCAGTATCCAATGTCCGTGGTTAGCACTCTATAAATAATAAACAGCAATATTGTGCATAGTTTGGGATTTTTTTTTAAAAATGCAGAATATTGGCTGCTTTAGAGCTTCCTGTCTAGATGGAAAGGTGGACTATAAATGTGCTCGATTTGCATGATTTATGCCAATTCCAGAATTCAACTTTTCTCTGCTCAGAATCTGGAATATGTCTGGTGCAGGATATTTATGTTTTGTTTGTTTGTTTCCCAACTCTGGTGCACACTCCAGCCTGGATCGCACTGTCCCTGCTGAATTGGCTCCTGGAAGGTATGTCAGTGGCTCTCGTGAAGGGTCTGCTGTCAGAAAGGCGACCCCATCTAACCAATTAGCAGCTTGGGCTGCATTGTAAATCTGTCACTGCTGACTTTTGGCATGGCACAGCTGCTTAGGCAAAAGGAAGGCCTGTATGAAACTCTATTAAAAACCACAGGCGGGTTTGTGTGAACAAAAAAAAGAAAAGAAAAGAAAAAAAGCAGCTTCTCTTTCTCTCTCTTGCTTTCTTTTCTCTTCAAAATCCTCCCCTCCGGTCCTCTTCTCCCTCCCACCCACCCCCACCTCCCCTCTAAAATAATTAATGCTGCATTCGACCATTTTCTCGGCAAGGCTACAGCCAAGAAGCAGTTAAAATTATCCAGAAGGGAATTCCATCCAGCTATTAATGTTCTACAATTCATCTGCGACTCTGGTCTGTTTGCTCGCTCTCCCCCCCCACCCCTTCAAGTGCTGTTAAAGCAGCTTTGAAGGAATGCTCTCCAGTGGACTGCTGCCTGTCACTGCTCCCCGTCATGTGTCCGATAATTAAAATCTGACTGATTTATGGACTGGCATCAACCATCACAGCTCAAGAGCTAGATGATGTTCATCCTTCCCAAGGCTAAATTTACTTGGTGAAAAGGGGCCGCTTGCTTCCAGCCTCAGCTGTCATTCAGCGGCGGTGGAAACCATAAAGATGGCTAACAGAGCTCCAGCTAGCAGCCCTTAAGTTTATTTTATTCTAATATTTATTGCCACCCAGAAAATGAACATAATACAGACAAGTTAGTGAGCGCACTGTACCGGTGATTTGTGGGGCCGCGAGCCTGGCTCGAGCAAAACAAGTCTCCCAGTATTAAAATAAAAAAGGACATGCGTTTTGCTGCCCACCCGTCTCCTGGAAGGACGGTTTGGGAAGGGGATGGGCGGGCTGCTGAGGCAGTTTTTGTTTGCCCTAATGGGGATGAGGAGCTTCTTGGGGGGTGAGGGGGGAAGAAAAGGGATCCAAGAGGGAAAATGAACCTCTGCGGGTAGATGGGCTGGGGAAAACTTATTGAACATGGCAACTTGGCATTCTTAAGGGTCGTGATCAGTGGCGGTGATGGAACAGGTTGTTTACAAATGATTTAAGCAGCTGTGAACAAGACTCCAGGCTTAGTGGATCACTCTCCCAGGGGGCTGGCCTACCCTCTGCTGTGAGAGTCTTTTTTCTCTCTCATACAAGCACTGGGCCTTTCATGCCCCAGTCCTCCACTAGAGGTCTTTGCCCACCACAGATCTCTGTTTCCCAGGGGTCACATGCTTCGTTCGCTGGCCATCAGTCTTGCTCCCTCTATTAATTATCTTTTTGTTACCAATGTGTTCCCAGCAGAAGATGTGACAAAGCTCCTTGAGAAATTTCGTGAGACGTATCAATATCACATCGGCATCTTCCAGATGCTTTGCCCAAGCAGGAACATGCAAATCCACCTCATGTTTTAATTGTTATACATTTACCAACCCCATCCTCCAAAGCATTTCATGT
The DNA here is from genome assembly GCF_035046505.1 of Tiliqua scincoides. Classification (NCBI taxonomy): domain Eukaryota; kingdom Metazoa; phylum Chordata; class Lepidosauria; order Squamata; family Scincidae; genus Tiliqua; species Tiliqua scincoides. Next base: position 35,811,944 of record NC_089829.1, read on the forward strand.
CTAGACATTTATCTAGACCCGTGTTCTTCAACCTGTGGGTCGTGATCTCATTGGGCTCCCAAAATCTCATCTAGGATTCACAGCAACCTTTCAAAAACCTATGCAAGGAAAGGCGTGGATCCAATCCAATAATGGCACTGCTTTATCAAAACTGAGTTCTTAATATAATCCTGCACAGTCTCTTCTCACTGTCTTGCCCCGCAGCTCCAAAGGCTGGTCCTTCTCAGGCTGAAACCTCACAGGGTTGTAGTGAAGATACAAGAGGTAGGGAGGAACGGGGCAGGGTGTAGGTAGCTCTGGTCCTGAGAGGGGGTGGGATCAGTGATGGGTTCCCTGTCTTATTATTTATTCATTTGGGTTGTGGCATGAAAAAAATTGAAGACCACTGATGATTTATATTCCGGCTTTCCACCTCCTAAAATGTTCACCAAACAACATTTGCTTTCCAATATGCCCTCCCTTTTTTCCACCTTCTCCCCACATAGGAAGAAGGTATATTCCTGACAGGGAGAAGGTGCTGTATTCCCCTTTTATTCTCACAACAACCCTGTAAGGTAGGACAGAGAGAGAGAGACAGAGAGACAGAGAGAGACAGATCTAAGGACTTGGTGGCTAAAGAACATGAGAGTCTCCTCAGTCTAAGTTCAATACTGAAGTCACTATGGGCTCAATCCTAACCAACTTTCCAGCCCCAAGGTAAGACCAATGCAGCCACTTGGTAAGGGAACAAATATCCCCTCACCTTGAGGAGGCCTTTGTGACTGCCACCCAACTGCAGGATGCAGCACATGCTCATTAGCACAGCTGTGGGTTAGGATTGCACCCTAAGAGATACGTGCACTATGCTATCTATGAAAGTGAGTGTAGCAGAGTTGATAAGAGGGGTGAATGAGAATGTCCTGGGTTCAAATCTTACATTGGCCATGAGTACATTAGGTGACTCTAAGCAAGGCAAGGCTAGCCCATCTATGAGCACATGAGTCAGATCATTGGTTCGTGTAAGCATTTATACAGACTGGCAGGGTTTCGGGGTTTCAGACTGGGTATTTTTCTCTGTCCTACCTGGAGACACTGGGATCTGCTGCATGCAGACTGAGCTACTTATTACAAAGTGACAGCCGTCCCCCAAAGTCTCAACCACACAGTTTCTTCGGTGCAGACCAGAAAAGATTGTGGCTTCATAGGCTATAAAAAGGAATAACTAGAATCCAGCACATTTGCAGTCTTTAAAGACTCAAGTCATATAAGTAATTCTAGCAAAATTAAATTTCTCCTGTCGCAGTCCTGGCAAGCACAACCCAGCTCCCATTGATTTTAATAGAGCCGAATCTTGCCCATTGTTATGAGATCATAAAAGCCTCCATCTACTTTCGCTTCCTAGCTGCTCTGTATGATTTCCTGTGATTTCCAGTGGCAAGTTAAGTAAGCTGCTTCCTTCGGTCTAAATTTAACTGCCATTAATTTTTGAAGTGACAAGTTGGTGCTCTCTTAGCAGATGACTACGACAAGATGAACATATCAGCTTCCAGTACCTTCTTGGTACTCTTGGATCAAGTCCTTTCTGCCTCTTCTTCTTTGCAAACTCTTTTATCCCTTCAACCATTACAGTTATATTTAAAAATTTGTTCTTTTTAAATCAGATGCACAGAGGGCATGTCTGTCGCCAGCTCCTAAGCTCTTTGACTGTATGTGCTGCCTCCAGTTTCAATGGCAGAATTCCTCTGAACACAAGCTGCAGGAAGGCAATGCTGAGAGGGATTGGGGAGCCAGGTGCGGTTCCACAATGACTTACCTGGGAGCACAGGCTGGCACATCATTGGGCATGGGTGTCATTGCCACCGTGTCCCTGGTGGTGCAATGGGCGCTACCATTGCAACTGGTAATGAGGTTTTAAAGGTTAGTTTGGTCTGACAGACATGGCCCTTTGGCTAGTATCCATCCTAACTGACCTCTGATGCCTCCTCTGCTATTGAGGTAGGCAAAACTTACCCCAGTTACTATTGTCATGCTTGAGCCCATCCACAATCTCTTATGTTGTTACAATAATAATAATAACTAGGTATTTATTTACTGCCTTTCTGGTCATCGGATTACTCCTCTGTCTTTATTCAAGGCGGTTTACAAAGGCAGGTGTTTCTAAATCCCTCAAGGGGATTTTCACAATCAGAAAGGTTCTCTCTTTCAAGAACCAACCGCATTTCAGAATGGATCTTCTTGGTTTGGTCTCACTTCTGGCCTCCAGTTCTCCCACGCAGGCTGACAAGCAGCTCCATCTCTCACATGGAGGGCAGCCAAGACGCTTCTTGCTCACACCAAGAGCAGGTGGAATCACTCAGCTGGGCTTGTCAGCTGCTTCAAGGTCTTGCCATTCTCAGTCATTCAGGCAGCTGCTGGTGTCCTTGAACTGGCGACATTCTGATGTTATCTTCGGGCTAACGGAGGCTCTACTCTCTAGACCAGGCCTCCTGCCCATGAGCATTATATAACATATGTATAATTATGTGAGCAATATATATATATTATATATAATGACGAGCATTATATAACTTTCTCAAAAAGATGAGTTCATCTTCAATAAACACTTTAATTCCAAGGCACTATAGATTTACTAATGGATTCACATGACAGCAGGGTACTGAGTTTGTTTTTCTAGTTCAGATTGCGAAATATTTGGAAGACCAGAGGTAGAACATTAAACCAAATGTGTGGAGGAAAGGAGGGTTCACACAAAGGCGTGGAGAAGGATGTGATAGAGATAATCAATTATGGCTGCAATCCTATACACATTTCCTGAGAGTATGCCCCACTAAACACAATGGGACTTACTGCTGAGTAGTCATGCATAGGATTGTACTGTTAGTGACCTATTGTGGGCAAAACTGAGGATCAACCTTGGATGTGTGCTGAGAAATGGGTTGATATTATGTGCTTTGAGATGTGCTTTTAGATAAGGTGGTTTTGAGATCAGATTGACCCCTGAATTTGACAGCTGGTGTCACAGTTACAGGATTGTATCCAACATTGCCCTTGCTTCAAAAGAAATTCCTAAGCTCTTAACACCAGAGAAAGGAAAACTCTGGATAACATCCACTGTGTTAAAGTTGGACTGAGGAGACTTGGGTTCAAATTCTGAATTAGCCACGAAGCCTAGTAAGTGTTCCTCTTCACCTAACCTCTATCATAAGATAAAATGGGGGAATGGACTCTGAGTTCCTGGGAGGAAAAGCGGGATAGAAGTACAATAAAGACACTGAGATTTGGGATAGAAGCACAGTAAAGACATTGAGATTTTCCTGGTCTCATTACACAGAGAAGAACTTTTGAGATTTACATGCCACCAAAATGAGCATTTTGGCATTGACGCTATCACAAGACAGTTTCTATCCGCGCAAGGGAAGTGTGATGGCTTCCTTGAACTTCAGTGTAACAGTTACCCACCCACGTTAGGCAACGTGTCTGAAACAAGCCGTTTTAACTTGAAATCTCACTCTCGCCAAATGTTTGCATTTCTGAAGGCGCAGAGGAAGACATCAACTTGACAATAACGTATTTTCAGCAAAAGCCGTGGCTGTTATTCTGTCAGACATAATTTGTTTCCTAACCAATGATGCTATTTAATCAAAACTCACACCAGCACTGTTTAAAAGCATTTAAAAAGCTAAACAAGAAAGAAAACTTCACATACTGTAGGTTGTGGAGCTTTCTCCCACCTTCCCTTTTTTATTTTTTATTTATAAAAAGTTCTCTAATCCATCCTCTTGCACAGTGGCATAGCCAGAGGGGGTGCAAAGCACTAAGTTTTGCAGGGAGCCTCACCGCAACGAGTAAGTGGCCCTTCCCCCTCCCCTCCCCTCCCCTCCCCTTTGGAACCATTTCAGGTGGTGGAAACAAAATCCTATACACCAGTGGTACCTCTTTGGCAGCCCATTCCCATAAATTGTACCCCTCATATTAGCAAAATATTTGGAATTAACATGGTTGCTGCTATTTCAAATTTATATATTTTCAATTACTGATCCATATCTGATAATATATGAATTGATGACAAAAAAACTAGCAGTTCCTGGCACTTTTGCAGCTAGCTAGCTGCCTTCCTTACTGTCTTGCCAGCCCTGCAAGGCATTCTAATACAGATCTGCTTTTTTCTGCCATTATTCAATTCTTTTTTCAAGTACCCCTAAAGGTCCTGGCAAGTACCTCTGGAGGTACACGTACCCCCAGTTGGGAACCACAGCTATACACAATCCGAGCACACAGCAGTGAGGCTTCCTGCAAAGCTTCATGCTTTGTGGTGGCGTAGCTGGAGGGTGAGCAAGCGGCGCCTCCCTTCGCAGCCATTCCCGGCAGGAGAGCAAAGCTGAGCCGTATGGCTCCCTCCGCTGGGAATGGCTCCGAAGGGAGGGGCCGCTTGCCCGCCTCGCTGAGGCTCCCTGCCAGCCTGAGCGCTCCGCCCCCTCCAGCAACGCCACTGGGGCTTTGCACCCCCTCTAGCTATGCTACTTCTCATGCATTTTCCACTCCTCCCAAAATGAGTTCTTGGCAACCTTTGCCAAAATTTGGAAAAAAAAAAAAAGAGTGCTGAAGTTCAAAGCCCACGATTTATGTTTCTGATAATTCTAAATTAATTCCTAATCTTTGAAGCAGAAAGGAGCTGCGTTTGTGATGCAGCCCACATCGGACCATATGGCTTTAGGGAGACAGACTGCGTGATGTGTGTGTTTATGTGTCGTACTGTCCCTGGCATACACACCTGAAGTTCATGCCCCTTAATGTAATTGGACAGTTTTGTTTATGAAAACGGCCTGTTCTGCCAAATGCTGAAGTCCTCGCTTTGACAGATATATCACTTTTTCAATGTGAGTCTATTTTGAAGAGAGCTGACGCACGATCAACTTCTCTTTAATATCCCTTCAGCAAACCTGACACTTGTCCAGCAGGGTTTTGTGCTATATCCAACTGTCAGCTGCCACTGAGGCATTCTGGGGAAAAAAATCAGAACAGGGAGGAAAGCAACAATGTGGGATAGGAGGGAGAACGGTGATTGACATTATTTTCTCCTTAACTCACCATCAAAGGAAGTATTTAGGCTTGCGGTTCTTTAGCAGCCCGACACAAAACAAGTTTACCTGGGCTTCAGTGTTTCCAAGCCATGGCTGCATAATTTTTTCGATTTCTAACACTAAATAAACTTTATAGATCTTCTTAAAACCAACCCCAAAAGTACCTTTATGTGTGTGTGAGATTAGGAACCATCATTCACATAAAAGGCAAATTTTGAGTATATAGGATTAGGGAGTCTTTGGTTCTTTTCTAAATTTGGGCCCAATCCTATTCAACTTTCCTGCGCTGATGCAGCCATGCTATGTGCTGCACTGTGGGGCATGTGCGGCATGCTATGTGGGGCATGTGCTGCATTCTGCAATGGGTGGACAGACATGGGTGCCTCCTCAAAGTAAGAGAATGTTTGTTGCCTTACTTTGGGACTGCATTGCGGCTACATCGATACTGGAAAGTTGGATAGTATGAAAATCCAGTGTATAAGATGAAGTTATTTAAGGAAGCAAAAATGGCTGAGAGGAGACAGGGGAGTTTCCAGTCATCATGGATGAGCTTCCCAAGATCAGGTCAGTATTCCCAAGAATTCATGGTGAATTCTTGGAAAAAAACTAGTCCTTCTGAACCAGTTCTAAGAAAGCTCAGAAAGGCCCCCATACCTAGGGGAACATCATCAATCTTCTCTGATGCTCCCCCATTCCCCAAATGGGTCCACTTTTTAGAATGACAATCTGTCGGGACCCACCGGAAGTGATGTCATTAACTTGGAAGTGATGTCATGGCTGGAAATGACATCATCAACTTAGGCTTCAAACCTAAGCCACGATCAGCCAAAGGTCCCATTACACAGCATGCTCTTGCTGTTATTTTGCACAGTTCAAACATTCCAACTCAGAAGTCAAAGCAGAATGCAGACTTGGATCCTTCGCCAACCACACACCCCTCCCCCTTTCCAGTGCCCACCTATTCTGGCAAAGCACCATGCCTCTTTCCCACTGGGAGCCACTGTGCCCAGCAGCTCTGTACCCTGTATTTTCAGCTCCGTATTTTCAATAGCAGCTGAGCTAGGTGCTGTGCGACCCACCTGAAATTGGCTCGTGACCCATCTAGTGAGTTCTGACCCACAAATTTGAGAAACACTGGTCTAAATAATAATAATATGAAGATATAATACCCAAATTCCTTGGGAAAAGGGTGGGGAAAATTTTTTTTGTCAGATCATGTCAAAAACGTCCTTCGCCTGGGTTTCCTAGACAATTCCAGTCTGAGGGCCCAATCCTAACCAACTTTCCAGCACTGATGCAGCCATGTCTACAAGGTATACATTGTAGTTTGTGGTGGTGGGGTTGCATTGCGGCTGCACCAGTGCTGGAAAGTTGGATAGGATTGAGCGCTCAGTCACTGATCTGAGTCAGCATAAGGCATATGGAAGTGAGCCCTCCAATTCATTCCCTTCCATATTTCAGAGAAGGCTTGAGACGGAACGTGCAAGCAGTGGATGGTTGCATTTCCCTGGCAGAAAGCATTCAACATGCTTTCTATTTAAACAAAATATATTGGCCCAAAAGACGGGGGCATCAATTTGCTTCAAATTTCATCCATCAAAGTCAAGGCAGGTTTCTTCTTTCTATATTACGTTCTTAATCTCTCCATGCTCTGAAGTTCATTTCTCCCACATTACTGGCCTCACTCCTTGCACCTGCATGTCTGGCTTATTTCAAACAGTCCCAGCGCAGACAACATAATGAAGCTCTGCTGGCCTTTTCTTTCTTTCACTCTTTTTTTTTTTTTTTAACAGCAGAGGTAAAATTGTAAAGCTCAGGATAAACATCAGGAGAAGCAACTGTAGTTCATGAAGATTACCATGGCTTTCTGGCAAGCCAGAATTGCCACTGGTTTCTTATGAGATTCATAAGACTATGTGGTCAAATCTGTGAACAAACTTTTCAGTATTTCTAGATAAATGGTAGAACATGATTGTGTTCGCAAGAGCTTTTGGCTACAATCCTATCCACACTTTCCTGGGAGCAAGTCCCATTGACTGTAATAGAACTTACTCCTGAGTAGACATACTTAGAATTGGGCTCTTTGTCTCTGCATATTTTCTAAAGTTGCTTCATTTTCATTTTGTTTCCATATCTAGTGTAGTAACATAGCTAGAACCAGTGATCTTTGGCTTCCTGAACAGCCTCTAGGCCAAACCTGAAGGCAGGTATTGGTAGTGGAATTAACTAGCGTTACATTGGCCTAAACCTGCAGATGCTTGAAGGACATCAAGAGTACGTTCTTAATTCTTCTCTGTGGCAAAGAACAGAAAAAATGATGCAGTCGGGAATGACGGTCTGCTTGGTGGATCCAAGTGCTAGATAGGGTCATTGGCTGCCACAACTGTTACACTATTAATTAAAAATGTTTTGATGGCATTGTTCGGATGCAACCAATTTGAACTTAATTAAACGTAAATCCAGGCCATAATCTAAGAGCCGTAGACCACTCATAAAGAATGAATGTAAATAGGGAGTGTGTTTTATGAAGCATACAGACACTCTCTTCATATTTCAGAGCTGAAGCACACACTCATCAATGGAAGGTTTGTTTTCACCTCCCTTTTCCCATTTCCCGGTCTTTGGCAAATCAGGGGGATACGTCGGGATCGGCTCCACCAAGTGCTTGTGTTCTACTCTGAATTACCAACTTCTCATGAACCTTTGATTTATGGTCAATCTGTTAAATTGACATCTGCGTAGCTGACCTAATCCATCTGAAAGAAATCATGTTCTCCAAACAGGTCAGGGGTTACATCATGTCATCTCACCCACGTGAGAGAAAGCACGTTGTTATCAAAGTAAGGAATTTGCTAACAATTTTGAGCATGTACAAGAAAAGGAAGACCTGAGTTATGGATTTTTTTACTTCAGTTTCCTTTGGCATGCTTGTAAATACTTGGCACCTTCTAACCACCGATCATGGAGAAAGGGGAGAGAAGGATAAAATAAAAAACCATACCAATAGGAAGTTTTGCATTAAAAGACTGACGATGCAATCCTATGTATGTCTATTCAGAAGCAAATCTTGTTGTATTCAGCTGGGCTCTTGCCCAGGAAAATGTGTATTGGATTGCAGTCTTAGAACCCAAACCTGAGCCTGGGCAGCGCCGGCGCCTGGTTGCAAAAGTACCATAGGGCACTCCTATGTCAACAGAGAGGACATGGCGCTGGCACGGAGGACTGCGCCAGTCAGCACTGGGTCTTGGCACTGAGAGGACGACCTCGTGGAGCAGCCAGTGGTAAGTACTACCACTGGTCAGCAAAGAGGCTTTTGGGGGCAGGGGGAGGGGGCAAGGTGGGGAGGGGGCAGAAGGCGGGGGAGGGAGGGCCAAAGGGAGAAACAGGTACAGGAAAGGGGTGGAGACAGCAGCAGGATTAGGCTGCCTGTTACCAATAGAGCAGTTGCTCAGTGTACAGTAAGCCAGATGAGTAGTATGCCATGCAGTGTGCCAGCTGAGACGTTTTTGCAACTGGCAAAATAAACACAAACACTGCCTTAGTTTATGTAGCTTTTAGAACAATCATCTGCTTTTCTTCCACAAGAGTTTCTCAGCTGGAAATCTGGCTTTCCAAGGATTGCTGAATCAGAAATTAAAGGGGGTGGGAATAAATCCAACCAAAGCTGGTCACTGATTAATTATTTCCAAGTTCTTCTCCCTAAACCCACAGGGCTCTCCCCGTTATGGCCTCACAACAACCCTGTGAGGTTGGTTAAGTTGAGAGACAGTAGCTTCAAGTCACATAGCAAGCTTATTGACTGAATGAAGAGTTGAGCCTGGCTTTTCCTACTGCTGCTCAGGTGCTCTGATCACTACAGATGACCTTGCTAGTGTCGATTAAATGTGCATAGGGAGGTAGGGTCAGGGCCACAGGATCCACCCTTGATCTCCATACATTCACTTTACAAACAGGATTGAGTGCCCATGTATACGATTTGACATGCATAGGACTCTCTGCTGGATGCTTTGGACAATACTGTAATTATTATTAAGGATACAGGCAGCCCATTCCTGTGCTTCCTGGCTCCATGGGTTACAACATGGCTGCTGTTGTATCCTGCAGGGCCTGGGAAGCTGCTGGGTGTCTCCTCAGGGGATGGAGACAGCTAAAGCATGGTGACCCAGCGGGATGGTAGATGCCATTCCTTCCATGCAGATGATCCCAGGTTAATTCCTTTGCATCTCCTGACATGGCCGAGAAAGACCTTTGCTTACAACCCTTGAGCTGTGTGTACACGACGCTGAGCTAGACAAGGCAATGCTTTGTCTCAGGAGAGGGCAGCTTCCTCTGTATAGTCAGTAATATGAGGTTCAAGGAGTAGTATTTGCCTTCATTTATAACCAAAGAACATTTTGCAATTTCCTGTGACAGGGGGAAAAAGAACAGGAAACTGTACCAGGTTTTAATTTCATTCCCCATGTGAAAATATACTCTGCTTCTCCCTCCCCTCTCCTAAATGTTGTTGGACAGCCAGATCAGTCCACCTTGCCAAAAAATCAGGGCTGTTTTAGAAATGATCCTGTTGGCTTCTGGAGAGTCAGCTTCTCTTGACCCATCACACCTCATTCACACTCTGAGAAATTCATTTTTCCTTGGTGAAAAGCAACGTTATGAGTTTGCAAGGTGCTGAATGAAGCTTAAGTAGGCTAAAGAGGCTGGAAGCTTACAAGACAAGAAACTTGTTATGCGTGTATTTTTGAAAGCAAGCAAACATTTTACCACTATATGGTTTTTTTGTTTGTTTGTTTTTCGTTCCTCCTCTGTGCTGGCTTCTGGGTTTATTCCATTACATGCTCCAGCCTACCCCGTCTCTCAAGAGAACAGTTAAGATTAGTAGAGTGGCATGGAGTGATTTTAAGAATCTGCAAAGAGAAACATTCTAGTATGTGGGTGAAGGTGAATGTCAACACATCTGACTGCGAAACATACCTTCAAAGCCTCTTTCTTTAACTTGAGCAGATATTGGATTGAGTGCAGACAGTTACGTTTCTTAGTAGGTGTACAATAAAATTGTGATGCAAGCTATCCCTCTTGAAATATTTGGCAAGTATTGGGGGGGGCAGTTGTTTTGATTTTTCCCCATTCTAACATGTAACTGTAAAAAGGGTAAGTGCAAATTGAGTGTAAGCTATCAGAGAACACTACCAGTGAATCAACATTGCCTTTCATGTCCATAGACTTTGACCAATGATATTATAGAATGATACAGAGATCATTTGTTATGATATAGAGAATGATATAGAGATCATTTATTCCAGAGAGGTTCTATTTACATTAGCAGAATTTAAAATGTTAGAAGAGCCCTGCTAGATAAGAGAAAAGGTCTTTCCAGTCCAGCATCCTATTTTCCACAGCCAACAAGCATCACATGGCTGATCAGATGCTTTTAGAAAGCCAATAAGCAAGGCATGTAGGCAACTGTGGACAGGCAAATAATAAGAGCTGTTGTAGTAGTGTTATGCCTAAGAGACTGGGCTGCAGATCAGGAAGTCCTGTTTGAATTTTCTCTGCTATGAATTCACTAGGTGGCCTTAGGCAAACCACTCCACCTCAGTCTTCCTGATCTGCAATATGGGGATAATAACCTTACAGGGTTGTTTTAAGGGCAACATCATGACAAAGCCAAGCACTCCTCTCCTGCTGTCACTTCCTGGCAAACCAGCTTTCAGAGGCATCTGGAGCTATATATATAGCCATCGTGATCAATAGCCATTGATAAATTGTATCCCATTTATTTGTCCAGTCCCCTTTTTACCCCTGCTCCAGTCTCTCTCTCTCTCTCTCTCTCTCTCTCTCTCTCTCTCTCTCTCTCTCTCATCCTCCACCTCAAAGCTTGTTGGGAAAACAAAAGGGGAAATAAGTTTCTGTGCTGCCCTGTGCTCCTTAGAGGAAATGCAAAATGAAAATTTAATGTTTACTTAGAAGTCAGTCTGATTGATTTCAGTGGGACATGTTTGAGAAGCTATGGTTAGGATTACAGTCTTACATGCATTCTGATTCTCGTCTACTCAGAAATAAGTCCTGTTGTGTCCACTGGGTGCTTCCTCCCAGGAATGTGTTATAGGATTGCAGCTTAGTTGAGTGCAAAGAGAAACGGATGCAGTAACTTTACTGAATTATGAATATTTACATGTCAACTGACACTTTAGGGTGACAGAATTATGGGTCTGTTCCTGTTCAAAGGCACATACTTGGGAACCTATTTAGAAGTCCATTTTTAGAGCTGTGGTAGGAATCTATTCCAGATCGTTGCTTTCTTTATCAAAATGAATATTCCAAAAATCATCAAAACCACGTTATACTTTCAGCATCCATTAATAGGGAATGTGTCAACATGGTTCAGCATCGTTATTAATGTTCTCTGCACCTTTCTCGCTATGCCCTTTGGATCAGGTACAACTCAGGCTCATTCATGGACAGCCATCAATAAGGGAAATCACAGAGGCTTGACAAACACCTGCTGGAAATGCTCTAGACTGGATCTCCTGCTACAGGCAGGGGGCTGGACTAGATGACTTTTTATGTCCTCTATGATTCTATGATTTGTTGCCCAGGTCAGTTTATGGGGCTTATGTGGACAAATGTAATGTGTAAACAAGACAAGCATGAATTTATCCAGCAAAAGAGAGGATGACTGGTCAGGCAATGAGGAAATTGTTTCCAATTCCTTCACCAACAATGGCCAGTGGGACATATTGTGGTAGGCAAAACCTGCCAGTTCTGTAGGGTGATCATGGGAGAATAGGAAATCTTGTCCTTACAGTAGTGTCAGGAGTAGTGGTATGTAGAGGTGTGTAGTAAGGGGGTATTTTCCACTCGTACCAGGCAAGCAGGTAGTTGTGGGCTGGAAAACCAACCAGGAAATCAAAATATCACTAAGTGACGGATCACAAGTTTCCCAAATCAATCATAAACTTGCTGAAAAAAATAAGTTTGCCAAAAAGGTTTTTAGTCACCTGCAGAACATTGATAAGGAGAGAGCTAACCTAAACCAGGAGTTCTACATTCTAGGGTTCACAATACATAGAATACCCTCTCTTGCATGCCTTCCAATCATCCCACCAAAAAAGAAAAACAGCAGGATTTGCAGAAATAAATATTTCTCCACATCACCATAGCCCATAGGTAGATTCATGGTGGAAACCCAATCTGGGATGCCTAAGCCAGTCACTGATCACATGGTTGATATACTGGTTGATGGCTAATATACTTGTTTAATGGAATATATCAACCATGTGGTTGACCAGGTAACCATGCAGAAGTAGTGCTCTGGGAGGTTGGGGAGAAGGTTCCATCATTCATCTTCATGTGTTGAGCACCACCCTACCCTATTATCATCCCCATACTGTAGAAGGAGGACTTGAGAGACACCTTGGGCACTTAATAACTTCATGACAAAGGCATGATCAGTCCCTCCATTACCCTGCTACACTATCCTGCTGAGCAAGTGCTTCCTGTGAGCATATGAATCAAGATGTGGAACTATTTGTGCCTAGGTATGAATCATGCCTGTAGGCTGAACTTTGCCAGATCCTGGTTCACAGGATCACAGGATCCTGGTTCACCTGGTTCAAAGGTGGCACAAAATCCCAAGTGAGAAAGATACAAAAATCAAACAAAAAAATGGAAAGTTCAAGGAGCCCAATACTAGGCATGCCTACTCAGAAGTAAATCCCATTGAGTTCAGTGGGTCTTACTCCCAGTTAAATGTGTATAGGATTGCAGCCCAAGTCTACCAGCTTCTATCCTATGCTCACACTGTAGGTGTGGACAATGGCATTTTATTGTAATTAGCTGGAAGACATGAAGATTGGAGATGTTTTATGGAATCAATACAATGGAAACTATAAATGCAGCACAGTTACAGTGGCCATAATGAATTTTCGGCACCTAAATTAAATTGTCATAAGATAGAAGCCATTAGTTAAAGAAATAACATTTACAGCGCAATCCTATCTTGCGCTAGAACAGGCAAACCAGGAGGCTTGCTCTGTATCCAGTGCAAGCCTCCTGGCTTGCCTGTTCCAGCGCAAGATAGGGCTGCAAAGTGGCTCAGTTGAAGGTAAGGGGAAACTCTTCCCCTTACCCCCGGGTATGCCACTGCAGCCCCTATGTGTCTCCTCGTTCTTGCACCACCTCCTGAAGTGGCACAAGTACAAGGAGAGCGGAGCGGCTTGAAGCTGCTCCCCGCTGCTCAGGTATGGGAGCTAGGATCTGGCATAACAGCTGAATCCCAGTCCCGCCTCCTGTTCCTCACCTGCCCACCACTGGGGCCAGCCTCTGCCTGCCCTCCCACCACCCTGGAACGCCTCCCTCCCACCTCCTCCCCACCCTCCACAGGGTCTTGTGTTGGCCGAGCAAGACTCGCTCCCTCCATTGGTGCGGAGGCTGAATTCAGCCTCGGCAGGCCAGCGCACCATCCCAGCCGACTTTTGAAGAGGTGCAAATGTGCCTTACAGTATGTTTGCAACCTTCCTGGGCCTGCACAAGCGAGTCAGGATTGTATCCTTAGGGCGCAAGCCTAGCCCCTTATGTCAGTGCTTTCCAGCACTGGCATAGCAGTGCCAATGGGACGTGTGCTGCATCCTGCAGTTGGGTAGCACTCACGGAGGCCTCCTCAAAGTAAGGGAATGTTTGTTCCCTTATCTCAGAGCTGCATTGCCCTTAAGTCAGAAAGCATAAGGGGTTAGAATTGCGCCCTTAATGTCTGTTTTTCAAAGCAGGAAGTCAAAGCCAAAGGGTTCCACTTGAGCTGATTTAGGTTTGCCTGAGGTTCCAGGGTGCAATGTCAAGGTGCTGATGACAATCAGATGGACATCACAGTTATCAATTCATATAATTTTAAATTGGTAACCTGATCATAAGAACATAAGAACAGCCCCACTGGATCAGGCCATAGGCCCATCCAGTCCAGCTTCCTGTATCTCACAGTGGCCCACCAAATGCCCCAGGGAGCACACCAGAAAACAAGAGATCTGCATCCTGGTGCCCTCCCTTGCAATGGCATTCTAATATAGCCCATTTCTAAAATCAGGAGTTTGCACATACACAGCATGGCTTGTAACCCGTAATGGATTTTTCCTCCAGAAACTTGCCAATCCCCTTTTAAAGGCGTCTAGGCCAGATGCCGTCACCACATCCTGCGGCAAGGAGTTCTACAGACTGACCACATGTTGAATAAAGAAATATTTTCTTTTGTCTGTCCTAATCCTCCCAACACTCAATTTTAGTGGATGTCCCCTGGTTCTGGTGTTATGTGAGAGTGTAAAGAGCATCTCTCTATCCACTCTGCCCATCCCCTGCATAATTTTGTATGTCTCAATCATGCCCCCCCCCCAGGCATCTCTTTTCTAGGCTGAAGAGGCCCAAATGCTGTAGCCTTTCCTCATAAGGAAGGTGCCCCAGCCCAGTAATCATCTTAGTCGCTCTCTTTTGCACCTTTTCCATTTCCACTATGTCCTTTTTGAGATGTAGCAACCAGAACTGGATACAATACTCCAGGTGTGGCCTTACCATCGATTTGTACATTGTATTGCACCCTTCAGTCTCGAAAGGCTATGGTATCGTGCTCTGAAAGGTGGTTCTGGCACAGCGTCTAGTGTGGCTGAAAAGGCCAATCCGGGAGTGACAATCCCTTCCACACCGGGAGCAAGTGTAGTCTGTCCCTGATCTGTCTCCCTGGCTATGGGCCTTTCTTCTTTGCCTCTTTGCCTCAGACTGTTGGCAAAGTGTCTCTTCAAACTGGGAAAGGCCATGCTGCACAGCCTGTTAGAGTTGCAGCCCTTTGTCTGGTAAAGAGTTGTATGGAACCTTGGATGAGCAGGCACACAAAACAGCATACACCAGCAGAGTTCTTTGAATGCAGTGGTTATATTTCAGAGCAAGGGTTATCACAGGTAGAGTAATCAGTAAACAGTCCTAGTCAGCACGATGAGCAGTCAGTCCATAAACAACAAATCCAAATCAGTTTTCCAAGATACACAGTCAAAGTTCATTCCATGGTCAGTAACAACATGTATATACTCACATCCAGCCTCCCAAGTTACTGGCAGCAGTTCAGTAGTCTCCTACTACACTCCTACTGCTGCACTGGAAGCTCAACAGACCAAACATTAAGTAGTTGGATTGGCCAATCAGTGTAGGCTAAGCCACACCCAGGGTGAGGCAGTCACAGGTGTTTGCTGATCCTGCTGACTCCAGCAATCTGCACCTGTTCCTGAACCACCTTGTTGGTTGTGTTTCTGCCTTATCCAGAACATAGACCTGACACAGCCTGCCTCCAAGCAGGCCACTCAGAGGCCAGGGTTTCCCACTTGTTGAGGTCCATCCCTAAGGCCTTCAGAACCCTCTTGCAGATGTCCTTGTATCGCAGCTGTGGTCTACCTGTAGGGTGCTTTCCTTGCACAAGTTCTCCATAGAGGAGATCCTTTGGGATCCGGCCATCATCCATTCTTACGACATGACCGAGCCAACGCAGGCGTCTCTGTTTCAGCAGTACATACATGCTAGGGATTCCAGCACGTTCCAGGACTGTGTTGTTAGGAACTTTGTCCTGCCAGGTGATGCCGAGAATGCGTCAGAAGTGCTAGGGATTCCAGCACGTTCCAGGACTGTGTTGTTAGGAACTTTGTCCTGCCAGCGTTCAGTTTCCTCTCCTGTTGTAAGCGGAGAGTCCATGACTCGCTGCAGTACAGAAGTGTACTCAGGACACAAGCTCTGTAGACCTGGATTTTGGTATGTTCCGTTAGCTTCTTGTTGGACCAGACTCTCTTTGTGAGTCTGGAAAACGTGGTAGCTGCTTTACCGATGTGTTTGTTTAGCTCAGTCTCGAGAGAAAGAGAGTTGGAGATCGTTGAGCCAAGGTACACAAAGTCATGGACAACCTCCAGTTCATGCACAGAGATTGTAATGCAGGGAGGTGAGTCCACATCCTGAACCATGACCTGTGTTTTCTTCAGGCTGATTGTCAGTCCAAAATCTTGGCAGGCCTTGCTAGAACGATCCATGAGCTGCTGGAGATCTTTGGCAGAGTGGGTAGTGACAGCTGCATCGTCGGCAAAGAGGAAGTCACGCAGACATTTCAGCTGGACTTTGGACTTTGCTCTCAGTCTAGAGAGGTTGAAGAGCTCTGTACAATGCCATCGATTTGTACATTGGCATTATAATATTAGCCTTTTTGTTCTCAATACCTTTTCTAATGATCCCAAGCATAGAATTGGCCTTCTTTACTGCCACCAAACATTGGGTCGACACTTTCATTGACTTGTCCACCACCACCCCAAGATCTCTCTCCTGATCTGTCACAGACAGCTCAGAAACTGCATGTTCTTAGATAAGAACTTTTGACTCAGCTTTGATAAGATTGGGGGGGGGGGGTGAAAAGGAAACCACAGCAAGCTTCCCATCTTATTATTTTTGCCCATGTCACAGTGGTGGGTGTTATTCTAACAACTGCCATTCCCCCCCCCCACAGTTCCCACTCCCAGTGATGCTACATCAACATACACTATCTTTCTGAAAGGGGATTGTGGGAAAAATGATGAGCTCCATTAATGGCCATTATTCCACCCCCAATCCCCTTCTGAACAATGCTATGTGATGACATATTGTGATATGGTTCAGCACTGACACCAGATTGCTGGGGGTGCTGAGGAAAATCCCTACACTGACCCCTCCATGGCACCCACAGTTTGCCCCTGATGCCACATGGGGCACAATCACCATTATTGAATCAAATCAACAATTTTCTGCGCAAGTAGCTGCTTCCATGAGTAGTTGGTTTATTTTCAAGCATCACTGGAAAAAAGATCTTCAAATTCAATGGCGGAGTGTCACTGCAACAACATCATGTCTCTCTTCCTGCTTCATGCACAAAATTCAATTTGGGAATTTCCAATTTCGACTTGCAGAAAGTTTCCCTTCCTTTTTTTATGCCCTGCCCTTGGTAGTTTATGAAAGAGTGGGATGGAATTAATTTGATCTAAATGGTGGTGATAAAACTCCCTGCTAGCTCTGACGTCTGCAAGATATTTTATTTCCTTACTCAATTCTCCATTGTGACAACTGTTTCCCTCTCTTCCCTTTGTCTGCCTTGTGACCACACAAATAACAAAGGCGCTTTTCAGCAGATGGATCTCTAGACCCCAAACTCTAGAGTAAATTCCATAATCAACGAGGCTGAATGATGCTTTTAAGCACGCCAAGGTTGATATAACTATAATTCATGTCCCCTGGGAACCGTGCTCTGTAATAAAGCTTGAATGTCAGACAAGTCGGCCAAGAACTAACATACCTGTTTGAACAAGTCCTGTGCCAATGGAAACACACCAGGACCCAAAACACATTTCAGCTACTGTAGGGTTGTAAATGGATGCTTTCTAACCCAATGAATAATAATGGCCTATACATAAACACACCAATGTGTTTAATGTTAATAAAGCTTTAAACCACTCCTAGTTGGCATGTCCAGAATACTGTCACTGTAAGTAAATATAAAGGAGACGTTATCAGGTCTGGAGATATTTTTGTGCAGGGAATAAGGCAAATGTTTGGTATAAAGACTGGAGTGGGGGGTGTGTGTGAATATATAAAGTACAAAGACTGTCACCTCAATTCAGAGGTTTTTTCCTTTTGGAGGTACTGAACATAATACCTGAGCTTCAGTCACCTGGCAGACACATCCCTAGTCTGATATGGATCAGGGACATGCAGTCAGGGGAGACCGGGGAGGCACAGCCTCATCAGATTCAACAAGTTAAAAATAAAAAAGGACAAGGACTAATAAAACTAATATTAGTTTTATAATTTTAAAAAAAGTACGTTGCCTTTCCACTCTGCTCCTTTCTTTGTATGCAGACTCAGTGAGTTAAGCAGCACACACACACACACACACACTATAATACACAGAGAAGCAGCTAGCAGCTGATCACAGTCACAGCTTCCAGTGAAAAACAGGCAGAGTGCCTGTGTCATCAATCACTGGGAAGGCACCAGGAAGAGTTGCCTCAGGGCCCAATCCTATCGAACTTTCCAGCTCCGGTGCAGCCTCAATGCAACTCCAAGGTAAGGGAACAAATGTTCCCATACCTTGAGGAGGCCTCTGAGACTGCCCCCCTCACCATAAGATGCAGTGCATACCCCGTTGGCACAACTGCACCAGCACTGGAAAATTGGATAGGATTTGGCTCTCAATCAGTTAGGCTGCAATAATGGCTGGCTTCTCATGTCTGGCCTCTAGTGAGAAAGGGAAGAAAGGGAAGGGTCTCTCCATCAGCAATCATTGGAGGCAGCGGGCAAAATTGCCTCTAAGAAGACCATAAAAACAGCAGGGAGCCTGCACAAAAGGACTGGCTCTCTACAGCACCAGGAGAGGCAGTTTTTCAGTTGCCTCAGAAGGTGTGCTGCTGAGCTCTCCCTAGCTCCAAGTGGGGAGAGAAGAGGTGCATTTTTAAAAAAAATGTATTTCCAGAGGGTAGTATTTGTGAGAGAGAGTGTTTCAAGGAAGGTAAGATCCAGTGAGACTGAGCTTGGGGGAGGAAGGGGGGAGAGAGAGGGTATTCATGTGGTTGTGCCTCCCCAGGCCTGTACCTCACTGCATAACATTGATATGGATTAAGTGAAACAATGAGTTGCAATGGAGAAAGAGAAAGCATCAATGAGATGCCATTTTGGGTGGCAGCCCCATAGCGGGTGTAACATGTAGCCCCGCCTTTTATAATCGCTGGATCAGGGTGTTAGCTCCAGTGTCAAAATAGAAATATGTTTGAGCTTTTGCATTTATATAATTGCAGCAAATTGCCTTATTTAATAAAAGCAGCCATCGGGATGCCAGCTTAAATAATACCAAGCAAGCGTTCCACTTTTCAAACAATGGCTTTGGAGACAGACTCCGGCTGCCGAGAGACACTCAACGACGTCCTTTAGCCCTTTCTAAGAAGCGCCTTTCCGAAGCCGGCAAGCTGCAGATCACGCAACGCTTTAATCGCATATTGTTCTCCGAGTACCAGCCCTTTACAAATCACATGACATCAAAAGAAAAATAAGTAACACTGTAAAGACGATAATGAGAACTGTTGAGTTAAAGTACCTCTTAAAGAAATCCTAATAAATTCCAGAATTTCTAGTCTTCTGGCAAGCTTTCCATTTAGAATAAAATCAATGATCAATGGTTGCAAACAGCCAGGCACCGGGCTTGCTTGCCTCCGGAGCAGGGGAAAAAAAAAAACTCATAGACGAAAGATGACATTTAAAGGAAAAAAGCTGACATTGACTCCATCACTGTCATTGCTTCTGCCATAAAGCAGCTTCAAATATTAAAACATTTTTCATCTGTGCTACGTTATTGGCACCAGAAATTGTTTTCTCTCTGTCTGATACTCACTTGAACTGCAGCAAAGCTCCCCAGAGACTCTAGATTGTTACCAAGGTCTCATAACATATTGGCAGTTGAGGCAGTAGTGTCCGTGTATACTTGCCACTCAGGAAAGGGGGCCTCCTCTCTCCCCCCCCCCATTCCTTGGAGGAAAAAGGAAATTCTCTGCAGGGACTGGACTCCACTTTAACAATGCAGATGAGAAACCTCGGGGCGTGTCACCAGCTCAGCTATCCTGCAGGCAGGTTTGCAGGGAGGGAGCTCCCAGGGCACAGTGGGGAGAGAAAGGGCTTGGTTACAGCCTGGTTTATCAGTGGGATATTGGGTGGCGTTTTGAATTTTGGTGGGGGAGTCGGGGGAAAAGCTGGTCACCGGATGCTTGTGAGAGCAAATGGCAAAAAATAAAGCACCAGTATACATTAAAACCATTTGCTGTAGTTCAGTTATCAGTACCACTAAAGTTCTATCCTGCATTTCTTCCAAGAGGTTCAGGGCAGATTGCAGGAATCCCCCCACTCATTTGGTCCTCACAGTACCTCTGTGCGGTAGCTTAGGCTAAGTGGAAACCCTGGCCTCTGAGTGGCCCGCTTGGAGACAGGCTGTGCAGCATGGCCTTTCCCAGTTTGAAGAGACACTTGGCCAACAGTCTGAGGCAAAGAGGCAAAGAAGGAAGGCCCATAGCCAGGGAGACAGACCAGGGACAGGCTGCACTTGCTCCCGGTGTGGAAGGGATTGTCACTCCCGAATTGGCCTTTTCAGCCACATTAGATGCTGTTCCAGAACCACCATTCAGAGTGCAATACCATAGTCTTTCGAGACTGAAGGTTGCCAACAACAAGGCTAAGTGGTAGCGGTTGGCCCGAGATCCATCAGTGAGCTTTGTGGCTGACCAGTAATTTGAACCTGAACTCAGGTCTGTCTGTCCCTGGTCCTGTACTCTAACCTAGTACTATTCAGCTCGTGGTACCAATGTGCAAAGTGCAGCTTTGCAGCTGCTGGGCCTTCTGAAAGAGGCATAGTTTGGGGAATGAGTATGCAGGGGGAAGGAGCAGTCAGGATGCAACAGCAATGGAAGAAACCGGAGTTGTCCCCTTTGGTGTTGGGACAATTCGGTGGTAAGCTGTCCACTCCTGTGCACAGTTGGTGGCAGTGGTGGTCCTCCCAATAGTGGTACCTGCAAAAAAGTGGTATTTGGAAATGAGATACTTGCAAGAAAAAATAGTTGATGCCTCTGATGTAACCATTACACTATATGAGTTATGTGCGTGAGAGCGTTCTTCTATGTCTTGGGGATGGACCATAGTCCAGTGGTTTAGGCACAACACAGGCACCCACAGGATGCTTTGCAGGGCCAGGTTTCTGGAGACGCTGCACCGGTTCCTCCTCCTTAGCCTACCAACAGTAGGCAATGGGTGCCCAGCACTCATCTCTGCCTCCCTTTTGGTGAATGGAATTGAATGCCGCCACTGGCAAATACTGGAAAAGTTCAGGGGGTCAGCCTGGTTGGGTGGGCCCTCTGTTGGGCATGTGTCCTCTGCCAGATGGATCCCTGTGCAGCACACACATGTACAGATATGATCTCATAATAAAGAACTGTGATGTTATCAATTCAGGTGAAACAGTCACTCCCTCTCTGGTTTGTTCAGTTGCTTGCTTGCTTTGGGAACCACTGCAGCCCAGTGGTAAGGTACATGTCTACATGTAGAAAACCTCAGGTTCAATCACCTTGTAGGCAGCATCTCCTTGTAGGACTGGGAAGGGCCATTGTCCCAAACCCTGGAGAGCTACTACCAGTCGGTGTAGACAATCCAGACTAATAATCTGACTCAGTGTAAGGCAGCTTTCCTTGTACCTTCTATACTCAGTTCATTTAATGAATACATTTGGACTTCTAGCTTGCCCAACCCAAGGACTTGGGAATGGGGCACTGTACTAATTTGTCTCTTCTTTTGTATTTCTAGCTATCCTAGCCAGTAAATTCTAGTTTGTATTAAATAATAATAATAATAATAATAATAATAATAATAATAATAATAATAATAATAATAATAATAATTACAGTGCTTTCACAAGATGCACCAGCTCAGACTTTGGCAAATCTCAAGGTGAAGACAATTCCAAAGTTGAAAGGCAGCCAGTAACAATATTAACTGCTGTGCACATGGACGGCGTTATATAAATAAGTAGTAGCAATAAATGATGTATATAAATGATGTATATAAGTAAAATAATGTATACTAATATAAATAAGTAGTAGTTATTTATATTTACTAATATAAATAAGTAGTAGCAATTCATAGCCCCTCCCAACTCAGAGATTTCTAGAACTGGGAGGAACTGAAATGAAAGCCCTATGGGTACATTACTATAACCATAAACAGTGTGCAAGGTTGCAAGGCTAGTCTGAGTGCACCAGCAAGCCCAACTTCCATGCCAATGTGCTCTGTGGCTCCACACACTCTGTGGCTCCACACTCTGTGGCTCCACACACTCTCACCAGAGTTAGCATTCATCTTCAGAGGCAAAATGATGTATCTGGGAAGAGTTTCTCCCCATGCTATAGGGCAGGGGTCTCCAAACCTTTTGGGTAGAGGGCCTCAAATAGAGGCCCTCTCTATTGGGTAGAGGGCATCAAATATCTGGCGTGGTGTGGAGGGCTGAATAAAAAATTTAAATATAAAATTTAAATAAATAAATTAGAGATGGAACATAGATGAGTGAATAAATGAATGAATGGGCTCATTTATTCAACCTCTCTGGCCCTCAAAAGACCCTCCAGACACAATCAGAGCACAGTTCTGGTCATGTTCAGTTGAGTGGGCCAGAGGCTTTCAGGGGACAAGAAGTTGGCTGCGGGCCAGAAAGAGGCTTGCTGCGGGCTGCATCTGGCCCCCGGCTGGGGTTTGGAGACCCCTGCTATAGGGTATAGTGCACCAGTTACTCAGTGCAAGGGGTAGAGCTATAGAGCCCATAATGACAAGCATTCTCTTGGGATGTGTGCAAATCCCTGAGCTCTTATGGGATGAACCAAAGAACGCTTATACATCTTTACATGTGCCTTTAAGGATTGCATATATGTAATCTAAAACAGGCTAGGTGGGTGTTGTCATGTCTTGGTGCCTGATGGCCTTGGAGACACGGGAAGGATCCAGACCTTCATATACTTGGATGAATTCAGCAGCATTGTGTCAATATCCTGGATTTGACCTATAAAGTTCTAAATGGCTTAAACTCAAAGCACCATTAAAATCTGCCTCCACCAATCTGTCACACTGAGCTCTGTCTGATCAACAACAAATTGCCTGTTGATTTTCCTAACTACATACCAAGTTTAAACAGAAGAGAAACTTTTAACTAGGTGTTCTCCATGTGCGTCCCAAAACCGTAAAATTCCACTGCCCTGAAGACAGAAAATTTGAACATCAGCATTTTTCAGAACCAATATAAGATTATTTGCCTTGGCCTTTTGGTAGTCAAAATTAATCTTTTCTTTTTTGTTGAAAGAAAGAAAGAAAGAAAGAAAGAAAGAAAGAAAGAAAGAAAGAAAGAAAGAAAGAAAGAAAGAAAGAAAGAAAGATGTGAATTATTCAGGCAAACAGAGTGGAGGTATTTAAGACCTCACTCATAGGGGTATCAAGTTCTGTAGGTATTTCCTCAGCAGATATAAATCTGAAATTTGGGTCTTGCGTCCTGTTTGCTGCTGACGAGCCTATGGATAGGCTGTTCCTAGCCAACTACACTGTAATTATGCATCTCATTTGTATGTTTGAGGGTGCAAGGTGGTTCACAGGTACTACCTTGATGCAAACTGTACAACAACCCTCCCAAGGAACTGTTATTCAGAAGCAGGCTGTCTGTCCATGGAGGTTCCGTTCAGCTGTCATGACCAAAAGGAATGACGACAATTGCTCTATGAATAACCCCCCTATAAAGTAGGGCTGTTCAGAACTCCTTGACAAATGTCTCTTGTCTTACAGAAACTGATTTGGCTTCCTTTGTGAGATTTGGTCTGTGTGAAATGTGGGTGCCAGTGCTCCTTGCAGTAGAAACCAGTGGCCTGATCACAGCTTGCGGTGACAGATTCCGTTAAAGTGAGCTGAGCTAATTCATCTCAAATTGCCTCTCCTAGTTTTAATATCCATATATGTGCACAAGTCAAAGACAGCATCTGAAAGCATGTGACAATTTAGCAGTTCAAGTCTAGATGTATTTGGATTTTCAGGGCATGAGAGAGAGAGAGAGAGAGAGAGAGAGAGAGAGAGAGAGAGAGAGAGACAGACAGACAGACAGACAGACAGACAGACAGACAGACAGACAGACGCTCAGGAAAAGAAAAAAAAATAGACCACACAGAGAGACAAGAGCAAAAGCCTCTATGCAGCCATCTGCCACAGTATCATGTGACTAACTGGAAACTGACAGCCATTCCTTTAGCAGGGCCCAGGCATGTCAGATGAATCAATCAATCAAAAAAAATTCTTATGAAACTTAATCACGGAGGGTCGTGTTAGGGAGTGGGGAACAGATTAAATTACCACGGTATTAGATACGGGAAATGATTTCTGTCAAAACCATCTTTACTGCAATTATAATATGTTAATTATGTATTTCATTAAGTAAGTGGATTAGAGCCTGCACAGATGAAATCATGCTGAAGGCTCTGAATCATTTGCTGAGCAGTGTGGGAGGACTGGGGTGAATGGAACTCAGTTAATTTTGAAAAAGTTTCACATGCTAAACATGTTCGTTCCCTGGCGCTCCCCCTCCATCCGCACATCCGTCCTCCCCCCTCTTTCCATGTTGAATATGGATACCTCACAGATTGCTGGCTAGAAATACCCTAGATGCCGTTCATCGCAGTGATGCAATCGCACCAGGCTCAGGAGTGCCTGTGTGTCTGGAGGCTGTATGCCTTGCTGTATGTTGGCCTACAAAGGAAAGAAGCCTTGCATAAGCCTCTCCTTGGTTCCAGTAGGCTAGTGGCCACAACAAATTGAGAAGCTCCCCATGGAATGTGTTGCCTCTTTCAGAATGGAGATAAATGCTTTTAAAAAAAGAGGTTGGATATTTGCTAATTAGGAGTTTTGTTGCCAAAGTTGTCCATTTACTACTATAACTAATATTGCAGAAAATCCTACATCAGTGGTTCTTACATTTTTAGCACTGGAACACACTTCTTTAGAATGAGAATCTGTCAGGACCCACCGGAGGTTATGTCGTGACTGGAAGTGACATCATCAAGCAGGAAAATTATTAAAATCCTAGGCTGCAATCCTGCCCACACTTACCCAGGAGTAAGTCCCATTTACCATCATTGTTAAAAGCATATACAGAGTAGCCTGTTCAATGTACAGGTCTGTAACAGTTCTCCAAATGCAGTCACATACCAAGGTAGCATCAAGTCTAATATATTAGAAATAAAATATTGAAATGAATGGGGACCCACCTGAAATTGGCTCGCAACCCACCTATTGGGTCCCGACCCACAGTTTGAGAAACACTGCCCTATATGATTTGGGGCCAAGACATGTGAAGGACCATCCTCCTTGCTATGAATGTGAATTCCCTTTCCAAGAAACCTATTTATTTTCCTTCCTTCCTATCTCAGTCTTCTGTCTTTAAAAACAAAATAAAAACTCTGCAGTTTGCATTACACATTCCCAAATCATTGAAAACCCAGACTACAGTAGGTACATTTAGTAAGTTGTTGCTCATTTTCAAAAGCTTCAGGTGTAACTTGAGGCTGAGTTTTTGATGTAAATATTTCTGATTTTCTGGCTATTAAACTCAAAAGCAGATGGATGCTTTTCCTGGGGGGGGGGGGAGGAAAGGGGAATTCAGTTTGACAATTCATTGTCAAGGCTCTGGATTACTATGAATTGACCAACAAAAGCATTGGCAAGGGTGCTCGTCTTCTTTTGTAGGGATTCTTCTTCGCCTTCCTCTTTTTGTGCTTTGTTTTAAGAAAAGTCAGAGATCCATAAGAAATGGCTGATTAGTCCTGCAACCCGCTGCAAGCCACTCATTTGCTTTCATTTGCATAAATGACACATACTGACTCCAGACCATCAGCTGGTGTCAACTGATGTGACTCCATTGACTTCAACAGCGCTATGCTAATTTACACAGCTGGAAATCTGAACTCAACCAAATCCACATAACTGCAATGTAGCCCTCATACCGACACTCCTGCTTTACTGTGAAGCTGGGTTCTGGAGTCAAAGCTGGTCTATATACTGTCATTTCAACCTCCTCATGGCAACTGTTCCACACACAGACTGCTCAAGAACATAAGAAAAGCCCCACTGGATCAGGCCAAAGGCCCATCTGGTCCACCTTCCCGTATCTCACAGTGGCCCACCAGATGCCTCTGGGAGCACACAAGCCAAAAAGACACCTGTATCCTGTGACCTCTCCCTTGCATCTGGAATTCAGAGACAGCCCACTTCTAAAACCAGAAGGTTGCACATACCCACCATGGCTTGATGTATGGTGGACCTTTCCTCCATTAACCTGTCTAATCCCCTTTTCAAGGCATCTAGGGCAGTTGCCATCTCTGCATCCTGTGGCAAGGAGTTCCACAGATTAATTACATGCTGGGTAAAGAAATATTTTCTTTTAACACTTAAGTGGATGTCTCCTGGTGTTGTACAAGAGGATTAAGAACATCCCTCTGTTCACCCCAAGCATAATTTTCTGCACCTCAATCATGTCCCGCCTCAGGCACCTTTCTTATGTGGCCCTCCATAATCTTATGCCAAACATTCGTGATGGCAGTTGGTGGCAGGGGTGGGGTGAATCACCATACTTTCTGGGTAACCCACCTTCTGGAATACTTAACACAAGTATGCTATTTTAGCAGCATTTTCATGTGGCAATTGCAATATGCAACCCAATATCAAGTCTAGGGTGAACATACATAAAGCTTTGGGCTACGGCCCATTGTATTGATTTATTTATGGAATTTATATCTTGCTTTTTCTTGCCACAAGCAGCTTCTAGGAAGCGTACAAGAATAGCAAAAGCAACGAAATACAGCAAAAAAAATTACATTAAACTGCAGGAAAGCCACTGAATAAAAAACAGCAGGTTGCTTACTTAAGGCCACCTAAACAGTTCAAGGAAGATTTCAGTCAAGGAACACTACCCTGAGGGCTTCTTAGAGTTGGAAAAGTGGCATGTAACTGCCCTAGATAAATAAATAGCAGCACAGTTTTGTCCATGACTACTCACAAGTAAGTCCCATTGGTAGCAGGGCCAACTCCAGCCCTCCTCGCATCTGAGGTGGTGTGCCAAATGCTGTCCCCCTCACCTGGTGATGTGCCAATCTCTGCTCCTTCAGTACTCTAACCTACTGCTCTCCTCTACTCCATATTTCTAATTTGCCCACCTCTTCATTTTCCAATCCTGGGGATAGGAGGATGTTCAGTGGAGGTAAATGGTTGGACAGAAGTGGGTCCCTCCTGCCAGTCGGGTCTCAAAGGCAACTGCTTCAGTTAACCTTATGAAGGGCTGGCCTTAGTGTATAGAATTGCAGCCTAAGAGTCACAGATCAGTCCGAAAAAGGGACTCCAAGGAAGATCCCAATCTCCTGGCAGGATCACCTGAGAGAAGTACTTTTTTCGGATTTTAAAAAGCAGTATTATTCCCAGCAGGGCTACCTGGTGTCTCATGACCAAGGAGGAGATGTATGACCACAAACGCATGGGAATGTGTCTACTGCAGTAGCATAGCTAAAGGTGGGCAAAATGGTAAGTACTGCAGGCACCGCAATGTAAGCGGCCCTTCTCACTTGCCGTGGGAACGATGAGCAGTGATGGCAATGCTCAGGCACTTGCCAAACCAAACAGCATCTCTTTCACATTGTTGGCACTGCCTGGAAAGGCTTCGACAATTAGTGGGAGGGGCTGCTTACATGGTACATTGTGGCATATGCATCCCTTACCAATTTGCCCCCCTCTAGCTATGCTACCGGTCTACCATGTGGAGCTCCACTGAGAAATTCACGAGGCTTACTGATGCACCTTCCCCCTCCCTTCAAAACCCCTCAGATGTGTTGTCCAAGCATAAGCCATCTCGTGCAACTCCACATTCCATTTCACAGGATCACTGGTGGCGACTCTTTATAGTTAAATGTTGCCAGGGATGGACCTTCACCTACTACAACCTAGACTGAGCTTGTGTGTGTGTGTGTGTGTGTGTGTGTGTGTGTGTGTAGGAGGGAGATGGCATAGCTCCATGGGAAATCACATGCTTTATATGCCAGATGTTCCAAGTTTAATCTTTGATATGTCCCCACTAGGGGTGGGAAACCTATCCTAGTCAGTGTATCACCATGAGTTAGATCGACCAATATTCTGACATATAGGTGCCTGCTGGTTTCCTTGCATGCTTCAATGAAGCAACAGCTGTCCAAAGGAACTTCTTCCTCCATTGAAATGAATGTGGTTGGTTGCTTTGTGGAGCCGAATCAAGGCCAGCTCAAGATCTAACGGTACTTGAGGCACAGCTCTAAATACCATTGCCCTCCTTGCTTGCGGCAAGGTATGAAGAACCACTTCTGCAACCAGCTTCCTTCTCTGCTATCTGTCCTTCCCCTTCTCTTCCTCCTCTTTCCCCTCTCCTTGGAAGTTGGGGACAGAGAAGAAGAGGAAATGTGGAGTGTGGAGGGGCAGAGCATGGGAAGAGGAAGAGAATTATGATTATGGTGGTGGGAGGGTGGCCAAGTGGGTGACAAAGTGGCTGAACACAGACCAAGGTGATAGCCCCCATCAAGGATGCTGGACTCATTCAAATGACTAATGAATAGATGAACCTGGTGGAGACAGAAGCTTGAAATGCCCATTTTTACCCCTGTACAGACAGTAAACCACTGGCTCGGGACAGGTATGTTTGACTCAAGGTGATATAGCTATTCATTACCCCAAATCCATCTACCTCCTGCTTTCCTCTTAAAATGAACTGCAGTTGCTGCATTGTGTATCTGGTTGCCTGTTCGGCAGAGTGTGCGGAGTGTGTGTTTCTGCCCTGCCTCACTTGCATTTTATGCAAGTCATTTTGATTGAAAAGAGGTGAAATAATGAAACATCCTGGTAACTGTTGTTCTCCTGGCCTTGGGTAAATTAAATGACTCATTTTAGAGGTTTATCCTGGAGAGCCAAATTAATGCATAAATAAAAAATAAATGTGTCAGTCTCTAATTACAACAAGAATTGGGTATCTTGTCACGGGGTGGTAGACCTTGTGCTAAATAAGCTGGAGTCCACGGGAGACTAGCCTGCACATTAAAAATAAAAGGGCCATGCACTGTCAGAGAGGGATAAATCCTCTGGTGGTATCTGGCATCCCCCCCTTTTTCCTTATTTTGGTTGCTGTTGCATCGTTCACTGTCTTGTCTTGTTATTGGACGGGCTTATAAATATATGAGGAAGAGGCTGAATTTTCCCTTTTATTAATAATAATAAAAATACCCTCTCTAATCATTGTTAGGAAAGAACCTACACCGTCAACATACATCAACTTCTTTCTAATTATTCAGTTTATCAGTAATAATAATCATGAGGGGATTTTTTTTTTTTTTTAGAGGAAAAGATCTGAGACAGCATAACACCCGGCGTGGAGTGAATCCTGGTGTAAATGACTGGAAAAGGTTGGCTGATTTGATGAAAACCCAATCAGGCTCTCTAGGGAGATATTACTTTCCTCATTATTCCACTGATTGGCCTTATTTCATCTAAAGAATGCCGTACATTCTTTACGGTGCTGGCAAACCTTTTTAACAATATCCTAGGCAAGGAAAAAAAGGGGGGAATCTATCACCTCCTTAATCGAAACAACAAGGATATTAACAAGAGTCATCTTCTCAAATTCACTGACTTGGTCCTCGGGGAGTCATTGCAAAAAATCTGCCCTCTTTTCTCCCCCCCTCCAGCCCTAAAATGCCGCAGGAAAGCTTTTGAAAACCCAGAAGGGTAGGTATTGGTGAGATCCACCCAACTGCTTTGAGCCACTCATAAATTTCGCCAAACAGCAAAGAAACAAAGCAGCAGCCTCTGGTCACAGCTCCACCCTCCATGTTGGTTAAAAAAAAAAAAATCAAGATAACACTGGTTTTGTCACCTTGCAGCAAGCTCATCCTAACCGATATTGACGTAACTTTGGGAGGGGAGTTTGTTCTCCCAACGCACAATTTGTTATGCCTACATGGAGAAGCAGGGATTCTGGCAGAAAGCAAAGCAATTTCAAGTGCAATGCAAACCACACTTGTGAAATTCACTCTGCGAACAGTGTTATCAATGGCCTAAAGCTTGCAATAACTGTTAATTAAGTGTATTTTTCATTATTCTTCAGCAGAGAGGCAAGATTTAATGATGTAAGTTAACAATGGATGGTAATTTAGAGTACTGACAATACTTTAATTATTCACACGCAGGCAGAAAAAAAAAGTTAACTTCATAACTTATTTCTTTGTAAGAACAAGTTCATTTAAAATATTTTGAGCAGTACATACAATTACCTTCCACGGCATCTTGCCACGACTGTTTCTGTAGATACAAGGAGTCAATTTGCCGCCAGAGCCTCTCCCTTGGCAGTGCTACTGAGCTCATCAACCTCTATTTGTTGTCACTTGGGTGGGGGAAAAGCATTTCCAAACTACTAGGGAGGGAGGGATGGTTTTTGTTCTTGGACAGAAGTGTGAATATAGCATTTCAGAGCTTGGTTCCATGTGCCCTCCATGAAAGATGAATTTATTACCCTCCCACCACAGTCCTAAATGCTTCCAGTATGGGCACTGAGTGCTAGTACCAGCACTGGGTGCCATAAATGTGCCGTAAAGCACCCGGTGAGTAGGGAATCCTGATGATGGGCCCACTCCAGTCAGGTGCCGGCCCAGCACAGGCAGGAGGAGGATGTGGCACCGCTGCCGGGGATAAATGAAACTCCCAGGTGGCAGTGCAGCCTTTGAAGGGTGGTGGGAGGGCAAAACAAGGGTGGGTTGAGGGGAGGAACCAGAGCAGGAAGGGGGTGGGACTGCGCCACCATATGCTAAACTCTATGTCAGGCTGAAAAGCCCAACACAGTCTTTCAAGTCTGTGCCAGTAAAATAGCCAGTGCAGACTTGAGAAGCCCCATTGTGGGGCTTGAGGATTTCCCCAAGGGAAGAGGATAAGAGTGACTCCCGGCGGCTTCCTAGCATCTGCTGGATACAGTAATAACTGTTTTGGCGCTGCTGCTCCAGCGAGTACCAGGAAGCTTAGGTTTGGGCTGTGAGTCAGTAGATTTTGTAAACAAGGATGGGCAAGGGTCAATAATGTAGGTGCTACCCATCTATCCATCTGCCCGCCCGCCCACTCACCCGCCCACCCACTCTTGTGATCACGAGTGGATAAGGATCCACTTGTGGAGAAGTGGACAGGTCTGGACAAAGATCTCTCAATCAGTGACATTGCCAGCGTGGGCACCACCCAGGGTGGATGACACCCCCAGTGCCATGCGACACCCCCTTACTCACCAGAAGTGACACACATCACCCAGAAGTGGTTTGGCAGAGATGCAATGAGAACGTCATGCCATCATGAAAGTGCTCCTGGGGGCTGCTATTTGAAGCTGGAGGGGGGGGATAGGAGAGCCCCACCACCACCAAATGTGACATGGGCCTCGACTCAGTGGGGCTTGGGCGGTGTGCCCATCAGCCCCCAGGGTATGTCACCTGGGTGGAGCACCCCCATGCCTTGCTACTGCTCACAATACATGAGAAGGTGCATCAAATGCCCACCCTTTATCTACCCTCTTTTTCAATCTAGAGGGAAGAAAGAAGAGTAGAGGCAATGGCTGAGTTGCCACCTGATAAAGGGTGGGCATTTGATGCACCTTCTCATGTATTGTGAGCAGTCGCATAGCTAGCAAGGGAAGAGAAGAGGAAAGGAAGTGTGGTGATTCTTTAACCCACAACTCTCCTCCCCCCCCCCCCACCCAAAGGAGGAAGAGTAATGGAGGCAGGCAGTTTCCCCCACCACTCTGCCTCCAGAGGTGACTACCTTCAGCCGGCCTGATGACCAGATCAGCCCTGTGGTCACCTAGAAAAAGGATCTTGGATACATAATGGAAAACTCACTGATAGCACTGAGTCAGTGAGCAATGGCCAAGAGAAGGGCAAATTCAGAGAAGCTGTTGGGAAAGGAACCCTTCTCAACCCAGATACCTGACAATCCTGGTTTGTGTGTGTCTGACGGCATCAGTTTTCAGAAGGATTGATTTATAGCGATTTATAAGTGGGTGTCTCTCTATTGTCATGTGAAGATGGCCACCATGGGGAAAAAATAATTAAAAAGGACATGTGTCATAATGTTTCTGTTAATGAGATATCACGACAAAAGCTCATACAATTGCAGTCTCCAAAGAAGACATTGTCCTTATTGCAAAGTGGTTTTAGCAGTCCATAGTAGAAAGAAAAAAAAAGTCCTACCAAGCTAGCAAACACAGTGTTGTCTGCCACTTTATCATCCTTACCATTAACCAATGTGTTATATTCAGGCACTGTGAATTCTCTGGGCACTGCCTCCTTACATACAGCCTAGTAACCAGACCTCTCCATCCTTCTTTTCTGTCTGACTGCAAGCCTGCACCAGAGGTCCTGCTAGGAAGGTTCTAATCTAAATGAATTTTGTTTTAGTTTCCAAAAACAATGCAGAGTCTGAATTAAACAGTCCACTTTTAATAAACCTCATGCCCATTTATTGAATGTGTTAATACAATGTGACTCCATGTATACAAGCACATTCTGTCCAGGACAATGAATTCAATCAGAAGGAGTGCCCCAGAGTGACTTAGACCAATGAGTAAATTTAACCAAGGGTCTAAGTTTATCACCTGACCAGATCTGAACCATTGCTGCTAAGAAGCTTCTTTGTTGGTCCAACAGATCTCCCTGCAGTTCCTTCCATGGGTCAGGGATGGGTTATGGTACATGTGATTGTTGCACCCACAACCCTCTCATCTCAGGGGGAGCTTGATTTCTTGGGAGTGGGCACATGGCATATTTCAAAGGTATCAGAAGAGTCCTAAAAATTCTTGTCTGATGGTGTTTATGGATTGTGTTTACAGACCTCCACAGGCTACTAGTGTGACTCTCATGATCATGTCTAGTTCCACACGTCCAGTAGTTCCTTCACTTCAGACACTTTTGGTTGCTGGGGAGGGTCTACATGGAGGCTCACTGGGTCTGGTGCTGGGGGGGGGGAAATTGAGGGTAGCATAAAACCCAGCAGATTTGGCACTGTACCTGGGTCTCAGGAGAATCCTCCACAAGATCATTTCAGCCAGGTAGCAGGGATCAGATGAGGGGGGTTCCTGAAATTCTGCAGCCTGGAGCCCAGCCTGGTCCTGCTATCTCAGGTGTTGAGGCCACACCCACCTGTTTAAACCAGTCACCAGGTGCTGACTCTTCCACAGGGCAACCTTGGCTTCCCTGGTGCTTCACCCTTCCCCTTTGGAATTGGCACTGAAATATTGGTATTACAGTGTGGAATCTGTGAACACAATGGCAGTACTGGTGTCTCCTCATATCTATAGATTTGGTATCCACAGTTTCAGTTATCCACAGCTCTCTGTGCCCCCTTGCACCCATTAGCTTCCATTTTTTTTATTAGCAAACAGGCAGTTACAGACCTGGCCCCAGTGGTGCCCTGGTTTACAGGTCTGCAATCCTGCCCCCTGCATCAACTCCCCCCCCCCACCTGAATACTTACCTAGCTTCACGGAGTCTCGCGTGGCATTCATGACTGCTCAGAAAGCCTTTTGTTGCTTTCAACGTGGTCTTAAACAGGTTTCCCAGAAGTACTGCTTAAGACCACATTGGAAGCCGCAGAAGGCTTTCTGAGCAGTCCCAAACACTGCGCAGGGCTTTACTTGCTCCCAGAATGGCTCAGGGGTGGTGTTGCCCTCGCAAGCCCCACAGGTGTGGCACCTGGAACTTCCCCCACCCCTCATGCCTTCCACTGCAAACAGGCATGTTTCTTGCTTTTATAAAGGTTAGAACAGGAACAGGCTTGAATTGAAGAAAGAAAGAAAGAAAGAAAGAAAGAAAGAAAGAAAGAAAGAAAGAAAGAAAGAAAGAAAGAAAGAAAGAAAGAAAGAAAGAAGCTTGACAGGTCTTAAAAATGTAGTAGGTTCAATTAACTAAATAAAAAGAGGCTTGTTCAGCTCACCTCCAATCAGATTCCTGAATTTTAAATTAAAACGAGTCAAAATATATCAGAGTAACTGGTGAAATTAGCCCTTTATAATTTATTTAAAGCCCTCTTCCACCAAAATAATAATAATTAAACTTGCTTGTTTGCAGAGCAGTGGGGGGTGGGAAGTGGGGGTGGGAAGTGGATGTGGGGAGGGAGGAGTGGGGGTATGCCTGTTGTTCTTGTAGAATTGTAGCTCATGAGCCCACGAATAGACATCTCAAGGTTTCTGAACCTCTGTTTTTAAGCCACCTTTTAAGTACATTGTGGGCTGGGCAGAAATGGGTTAAAGGCATATGGCCTAATCTTATACCTGTTACCTAATCTTATACCTATACCTGCTACTTCCAAGTAGAGGAATAGGAAGCTGTCTTCCACTGAGCAGGACCCTTCTAGATCACTGTTGTTGTATGCCCCAAAGGGTTCAGGAACTGGAGAAGCAAGTGGAGACATCAGTCAGTGGACTAAAGGGCTCCTAGGGTTCTTCTTCTTATTGCTATTGCAAACTGTTTTGGTGATCACCCTGAATGAAAGGTGGGGTACAAGCCTATAAATAAACTTAAGTAAATAAAAAGCAGACCACTGAGCTGCAGCACCATTCAGTGACTTGGGACAAAGTCCTTTCCTGGACTGCCCATGGCAGTGGTATCCCTGGTCTTAGAGCCAGGGGACCATGTGGTACCAGGCTCGAGACATCCCATGGCATTCAGGGGCTGTCTGAACCTCCAGAGGGCCCTTTCAACAGTACTTCTGGTTTTCTGGAAGTACTGCTTATGGGCCCATCAGAGGCTCAGAAGGCTTTCCGAGCGCTGTAGGACACTGTGCAAGACTCCCAAGCACCCAAGTAAGCGAGCAGAGTGCCAGCCTTAGGAGGGTGCACTCTATGGTCATGACCCTGGGTGTGACCAGGAGTTCCACAGACTAATTACACACTGGGTAAAGAAATATTTTCTTTTGTCTATCCTAACTCTCCCAATTTCCACTAAAGTTGAGTGTTGGGAGAGTTAGGACAGACAAAAGAAAATATTTCTTTACCCAGCGTGTAATTAGTCTGTGGAATGCCTTGCCACAGGAAGTAGTGATGGCATCTTGCCTAGATGCCTTTAAGAGGGGATTGGACAAATTTCTGGAGGAAAAGTTCATCACAGGTCACAAGTCATGATAGGTATGTACAAGGTAGAGATAGGCTGCCTCTGATTAAGAACATAAGAACAGCCCCACTGGATCAGGCCATAGGCCCATCTAGTCCAGCTTCCTGTATCTCACAGCGGCCCACCAAATGCCCCAGGGAGCACACCAGATAACAAGAAACCTCATCCTGGTGCCCTCCCTTGCATCTGGCATTCTGACATAACCCATTTCTAAAATCAGGAGGTTGCGCATACACATCATGGCTTGTACCCCAGAATGCATTTTTCCTCCAGAAACTTGTCCAATCCCCTTTTAAAGGCATCTAGGCTAGACGCCAGCACCACATCCTGTGGCAAGGAGTTCCACAGACCAACCACACGCTGAGTAAAGAAATATTTTCTTTTGTCTGTCCTAACCCGCCCAACACTCAATTTTAGTGGATGTCCCCTGGTTCTGGTATTATGTGAGAGTGTAAAGAGCATCTACCTATCCACTCTGTCCATCCCCTGCATAATTTTGTATGTCTCAATCATGTCCCCCCTCAGGCATCTCTTTTCTAGGCTGAAGAGGCCCAAATGCCGTAGCCTTTCCTCATAAGGAAGGTGCCCCAGCCCCGTAATCATCTTAGTCGCTCTCTTTTGCACCTTTTCCATTTCCACTATGTTTTTTTTGAGATGCGGCAACCAGAACTGGACACAATACTCCAGGTGTGGCCTTACCATAGATTTGTACAACGGCATTATAATACTAGTCGTTTTGTTCTCAATACCCTTCCTAATGATCCCAAGCATAGGATTGGCCTTCTTCACTGCTGCCGCACATTGGGTCGACACTTTCATCAACCTGTCCACCACCACCCCAAGATCTCTCTCCTGATCTGTCACAGACAGCTCAGAACCCATCAGCCTATATCTAAAGTTTTGATTTTTTGCCCCAATGTGCATGACTTTACACTTACTGACATTGAAGCGCATCTGCCATTTTGTTGCCCATTCTGCCAGTCTGGAGAGATCCTTCTGGAGCTCCTCACAATCATTTCTGGTCTTTACCACTCAGAAAAGTTTGGTGTCGTCTGCAAACTTAGCCACCTCACTGCTCAACCCTGTCTCCAGGTCATTTATGAAGAGGTTGAAAAGCACCGGTCCCAGGACAGATCCTTGTGGCACACCGCTTTTCACTTCTCTCCATTGTGAAAATTGCCCATTGACACCCACTCTCTGCTTCCTGGCCTCCAATCAGTTCTCAATCCATGAGAGGACCTGTCCTCTAATTCCCTGACTGTGTAGTTTCTTCAGTAGCCTTTGGTGAGGGACCGTGTCAAACGCCTTCTGAAAGTCCAGATATATAATGTCCACGGGTTCTCCTGCATCCACATGCCTGTTGACCTTTTCAAAGAATTCTATAAGGTTTGTGAGGCAAAACTTACCCTTACAGAAGCCATGCTGACTCTCCCTCAGCAAGGCCTGTTCGTCTATGTGTTTTGAGATCCTATCTTTGATGAGGCATTCCACCATCTTACCCGGTATGGATGTTAGGCTGACCGGCCTATAATTTCCTGGGTCCCCCCTCTTTCCCTTTTTAAAAATAGGCATGACATTTGCTATCCTCCAATCTTCTGGCACCATGGCCGTTTTGAGGGACAAGTTGCATACCTTAGTCAAGAGATCTGCAACTTCATTCTTCAATTCCTTAATAACTCTTGGGTGGATGCCATCAGTGCCCGGTGACTTATTGATCTTTAATTTATCAATGAGGTCTGAAACATCTTCTCTTTTAACCTCTATCTGACTTAACTCCTCGGTCAGGAGGGGCCGTTCGGGCAGCGGTATCTGCCCGAGGTCTTCTGCCGTGAAGACAGATGCAAAGAACTCATTTAATTTCTCTGCCATCTCTAAGTCTCCTTTTATCTCCCCTTTCCCTCTCTCACCATCCAGAGGGCCAACCGCTTCTCTGGCGGGTTTCCTGCTTCTAACATATTTGAAGAAGCTTTTATTATTCCCCTTAATGTTGCTGGCCATGCGTTCCTCATAGTCTCGCTTGGCCTCCCGTATCACCTTCTTACATTTCTTTTGCCACAGTTTATGTTCCATTTTATTCTCTTCATTAGGGCAAGACTTCCATTTATGGAAGAAAGCTTCCTTGCCCTTCACAGCCTCTCTAACTTGGCTGGTTAGCCATGCGGGCACCCTCCTGGATTTAGTGGAACCCTTCTTTCTTTGCGGTATACACCTCTGCTGGGCCTCTATTACTGTTGTTTTAAGCAGCCTCCATGCACTCTGGAGAGATTGGACTCTTTTTACCCTCCCTTTCAACCTCCTTCTAACCAGCCTCCTCATTTGAGGGAAGTCTGCCCGTCGGAAGTCAAGGTTTTTTGTTAGAGATTTGCCTGGTATTCTTCCCCCAACGTGCACGTCAAAACGGATCGCAGCATGATCACTGTTCCCCAATGGCTCAGTAACGTTTACATCTCTAACCAGGTCCTGCGTACCGCACAATATTAAATCCAGAGTCACCTGTCCTCTGGTGGGCTCCGTGACTAGCTGCTCTAAGCCACAGTCATTTAGCACGTCAAGAAATCCGGTTTCCTTATTGTAACCAGAACACAAATTGACCCAGTCAATATGAGGATAATTGGTAATTTAACCCACAGAGATTCTACGATGGAGTCGGACCCACCTTCAATCTCTACTTTGCTGGATTCTATCCCTTCCTTAACATAAATGGCCACCCCACCTCCAACACGCCCCTGCCTGTCCCTCCTGTAGAGTTTATAGCCTGGGATTGCGGTATCCCACTGGTTCTCTGCATTCCACCAGGTTTCCATTATGCCCACTATGTCAATATTTTACCTTGTCACCAGACATTCCAGTTCTCCCACCTTTGCTTGTAGACTTTGGGTATTCGCATAAAAGCATTTGTACACAGAATGCCCCAGGATGCGCTGCTTATTCGCTCCTTTGTCCCCACATCCTCTCATTGTGCCAAACTGTCTATCACATCCCATCACGCTACCTTTCCCAATTTCTTCTCCTACTCTGCCTTTGTCTTGTTGTTCACTAACCTCCCCATCCTCATCCCATAGGGATAGGGATGAGGAGTCCCGAACCGGATGCCCCTCGGCTCCTGTCGGCCTTCCCCCAGGGATCAGTTTAAAAGCTGCTCTGCCACCTTTTTAATGTTATGCGCCAGCAGTCTGGTTCCATTCTGGTTCAAGTGGAGCCTGTCCCTCTTGTACAGGCCCCGCTTGTCCCAAAAAGTTCCCCAGTGCCTAACGAATTTAAACCCCTCCTCCCTACACCACCGTCTCATCCACGCATTGAGACCCCTGATCTCCGCCTGCCTAGCTGGCCCTGTGCGTGGAACAGGTAGCACTTCAGAGAACGCTACCTTTGAGGTCCTGGCTTTCAGCTTCCTGCCTAAAAGCCTAAATTTGGCCTCCAGGACCTCCCAGCTACACTTGCCCATGTCGTTGGTGCCGACATGCACCACAGCCGCTACCTCTCCCCCAGCACTGTCTACTAGCCTGTCTAGATTGCCAGAAACAGGGGAGGGCAACAGGACACAGATTGTCTGTTGTCTAGTGTGCTCCCTGAAGCATTTGGTGGGCCACTGTGAGATACAGGAAGCTGGACTAGATTGGCCTTTGGCCTGATCCAGCGGGATTGTTCTTATGTTCTTATGTGACATCACCCAGAGTTGCCAATGGCCCATGGCATGTTTTGCCTCTGCACTCCCTTCACCAACCTTACTAACAGCCACTGAGAAATGATAGGTAGGTGGTTCTCCCCCCCCCATAGGAGCTTCTCCAAAAGGCCCTGGGATGGAGATGCTCCCATTTGTAGATGGGAGTGTCAGATGCAGTAGTGGCACATGTCTTTCAGCAGATCATCACTACCAGAGATTTCTGGGTCTGAGCCTCTTCAACTATGCCCTTTGATGAGCATGGCCCTAAGTCATTTTCTAACTTGCTGTTCCTGACACAGACAGCCACACATACACACTGATAACATATAAGACTTGCTATGCAACACTGGCTCCTACTTTTTACCTGGGCTGCCCATCCTTTGCACATATCCTAGAAAAAAAGCTCCATCCATCCACGTCCTTATATCTGTTTTGGGTGTCCAGGATCTGCTTTCTGTTGGGGGGCAAACAGTGCTGTTTGTTTTTTGAAATCCTTTTAAAAGTATGTTTCAAAATGGAAAATACAGGGCCATTCCCAAAAAGGAAAGGGAGCTAATTCCATCCCAAGAAGTATGTGCCTTTGAAAGCACAATGCAACGTGAATTCTGCCGGTGTCAGCAGGAAATCAAAACGAAAGGCATTTCCTATCCCTCTTGAAACAATTTGGGAAAGAAGATAAATCATTTTTCGAATGAGAACGGAGACCAAGGGCCTTGATTCCAGTTGGCTGCAGCTGCCAATAAGGACTAGAGATCTCAGCATATTGTTGCCATTGGTGGTGAATGGCTGCAAATTATTCACTGTATGGGGTCAGGAACCACCCACCTCCCTGCACTCATGTGGGTCTCATGGATGGTTATGGCAGATGGAGTGGAGCGAGTTCACGGAGGGCTTTCCTCTGTGGTCACCAACAGTCAGAGCGCCCCACTTGTGTGTGCATGGCTACCCGAACGGATTGCAGCCCAGGGGGAGAAGCAAAGTTACAAAGTTGAGGTGGGGGAGGGGGCTGTCTCTTCCAAATAAAAGACCTATTTACTTACATCCCTATTCATCACTTAAATCATTTTTAAATGCTAGATACTCTGAACTTGGGCAAAGCTTAGTAACTTGTGCTACCCCAGCTTAAAAGCGACAAAAGGGATATATCAGCATTTAAAAGAAAAAAATTGAAATAAAGGGCAAACAGAACCACTCTGTGTAATTTCACTTGTCTTATACAGGATGACCCCAAAAAAGCAGAACCCACAAATCTTTGAATAAAACTGTTAATTTTAATTTTTCTTCTTTTTTCTTTCAGGGTATACAAGTCGACTTTGTGCATGAAATATTGGAACAATAATCTTCCCCAATATGTCTTGGTCAACCAAGAAAAAGTTTCTTGAAATTTACTGGACCTTTGTAGGATTTAATAAAATTTGTATGGGTTCTGTTTTTCTTGGGTCACCCTGTACAAACTCATTTGGCTCCCCTTGAACTTTCTCATGTTTCTACTTGGGAGCAACCAGAAATTCTCCTTACATTTGTTTGACAGGTTGGCACCAATCTCAGTTGAAACTGTGTGCAGTGGTGTCGCTGGGGGCGGCATCACCCAGTGCAGAGTTTGGTGGGGACATAATGATATCATCAACGTCACTTCTGGGTTGTTGAGCTTTTGCTGCTGGAGGGAGGAGAAGCCGGCCACGGTACACAGGGTGTGTGAGTGTCTGTTGGTAGATGTGTTGGCTCCAGCACAGCAAATGCACCTGCCTCTCTTTGGTGACAACCAACAGCCCAATCCTATACACACTTTCCTTAGAGTAAGCCCCATTGACTCTAATGGGACTTAACTTCTGAGTAGACACACATAGGATTGGGCTGCCAGCCTCCTGCTGACTGGGCAGTGGCATGTCTGAGGCTGATGCAGTCATGGCGGGAGTGAAATTGGCACCCCTTAGCAACCTCTTATGGTTGCAACCTGGGGCAGACTGCCCCCCCACCCCTGTTGCTTTGCTGTGGACTGGGTGCAGGAGGGTTCTTGTCTGGAATGGAGAGTAGACTTTGAGTTACAGGGTTTCTTCACTTTTTCATTAAGTTGGGGCCAACCTCCTTCCGTTCTTGCTTAATTTGTAAAGGACCAGTTCAGACAACATGATCAGCTGAATGCACCCCCCCATTAGATGATGTACACAATCACAGTGGCGTCACTATGGTTTACATCACCCCTGGTGGTGGGTATGGTGATGTATCATTGTCCTACTCCACTGGTTTTTGGTTATTACTTTTGATAGAATAGAGGCATTTCCACATGGTTTTTTAATGGCATTCTGCATGAAGCTACACAGTGAATGATATATAACATGACGGTATTATTTGAAAATACTAAGATTTAAAAAATTTTGACCAGTAGTGGTGTCACACCCCCCCGTGCATCACCCGGTGCATCCTGCACCCCTTTAACAACGCCACTGCATAATCATGGTTTGCACATGCTCTGGCCCCCGTCCCCTCACTTATCAGGAAAGTCTTCCCTATATGTGTGTGTGGGGGGGGGAGGGGAAGTTTGTCCAAACCACCTCCCCTTCATATGATGATGCTAATCTTACTCTAAAAGATTTTTTTACACAGTACCACCTCTCCCCTTCATGCAGTTAGGAGTATTACCAAAGATGTAGGGCAAGACCAGGACATGTGGGCACCACAAACTATGCTTTACTGGATCAGGCCAGGGGCATATCTAGTCCAGCTTGCTATATTTCATAGAGAGCCAGGGTGGTGTAGTGGTTTGTGGAGTTAGAGCTGGAAGATTCAAGTTCAAATCTCCCCTCAGCTATGAAGCTTTCCCCTTTTAGGGCCTGATGCTATCTCAATGTTGTCTGGCAAGGATTTCCATAATGTCTGAAATTCTTGAAAGTGAATCTGGATTGGGACTATAGAAGAGGGGATCTTTCACCCCTTCCTGATTCAGATCAGAGCCTCCATGGCTGCTATTTGTTTTCATCAGGATCAATAGCAGTTTTTTCTCCTATGGCAGCGGTTCTCAAACTTACTGAAGCTGTGTCCAACCACAGCTTCCAGCACTGTCGTTGCAACTCTCCACGGGCCTCTGAAACACCTTTGAATGCAACCAGAAGTTCTGTTCCTAAAACTGGAAGTAACCTGGAAGTCACTTCCAGAGGTGGGCCTGTGGAGTCCTCTGGAGGACATCCCGGGGCCAGCACATGGGAGCAGCCTCCAGAGGTGGGTCACAACTTAGAAATGGCCTCCAGTTGCATCCATTTGGCTCTAATTTGGCAAGGGCTTGTGGGTCCAACTTGCAACCTACCTGGCCTCAGGCCGCAACACACCAAGTGGGTCACGACCCACAGTTTGAGAAGCAATGTCCTAGGAAAAGTAGACAGGGGAGAGGGCTATCAAGATTTTAAAAAAACATGGTGGGAAGAGAAGATGAAAACTTACTTTCTATACTGTGGTCATAAATCAGATTGCTAGTGCATGCTATTTACAGATGGTTGGGGGGAGGGAAATCAAGCTTGCAGGTCTCCATCACACAGTCGGTATATTGTTCTGTTTGTCCCATAGTCCCTGAAATGTGATAGTGGCCCTTTTCTGGGAGGGTAGCTTGCTTGCAGAACTTCTCCGGTGTGTCATGTTTATTTATCTAGAGATGTCTGTCCCACCTTTTCAACCCCACAAAGGCCCTCAAGGAAGAATCCACGAAGTGCTAGAAGAATTTTATTTTTTTTAAAAGTTTGCGTATCCACGCCACATCTGTAGGCATGTTAAGAGTTATCTGCAGAGCCCGGTTCTTTGTTTTGATGGGAAGACGGCAAAGCCTTGCCTGATCTATGATTTATTTACTGAAAGTGTTTTACCAGGAAACACAGCAGAGACAGGCCTTTTCCTTCACAGTGAGGCCCCAGAGTGCGGTAAATTTACATACACAAAGGACAGGTGCCCACCCCACCGCCTCCACTGCTTATCTTGATAGCCCACCCTGCTGGCTTGGGCCCTCTGTTACAAAAGCTAGGTGTAAGGAGGCAAAAAACAATTGCCGCTTTGTCAACCGGGTCAAACAATGGCCCTGCCCTCCGAAACGGACCCCCTTGCCTCTCTTCCTCTGCCCCTGGAAAATGGAGTGAGTCAGAATCCCAGAAGTGTAGTTAGCATTTCCTTTCAGCATCTGCCAATCTATCAAAATTCAGCTACCGCTGTGAACCCATCAACTCAGTGCAAAAAAGGACAAGGCATACCGCGGACCCCCTTAAAGTAGCAATCATTTATCCTTCCCTGAACTTTAGCTGACCTTTGCGGGCATACTGGAAGTTGAAGTATCTCGCATCTTGTTGTGTACAAAATCTTCCCTTAGAAAGAGAGCGAAAGCAAATAATACACTTTTTCTTTTAATTCCCACCATTGCTGATTTCATTAGCAGAATAGGCTGTGTTTTACAGAAGGCGCACACACCTAAAATGTTGTGTGTGACGAGGGGAGAGAAAATAATCGTCCAAAACAGATGCAATTGGACCTCTCTCTCTCTTTCTGAAACAATTCAAG
Organism: Tiliqua scincoides; assembly: GCF_035046505.1. Taxonomy (NCBI): domain Eukaryota; kingdom Metazoa; phylum Chordata; class Lepidosauria; order Squamata; family Scincidae; genus Tiliqua; species Tiliqua scincoides. Next base: position 35,854,996 of record NC_089829.1, read on the forward strand.
CAAATGTGAATATTCTGCATTTATCGATCCTGCGAAAGCCCCTTTGCCGAGGAAATAAACAAAACAAGTGCATTCCATTCATGACGATTTATTGACAGGCCTTAGCGGTGAGAACAGGAAGATGTCTTTATACACAAAATAGCCATCGCATGAAAAGCGATGGACACAACCTCCAACAGAAAAGCGCTATGAACTTTTCAGCTATTGCAATATCTACTGCTTGATTTTTAAGGATCTTTTCTTTCTTTTCTGAAAAAAAAGGAAAACTTAAAAGATCCAGATGATAGCAAAGGTTACACCGGGTGTGTAAATTTAAACTGACCTAAGGGACATAATTACATACATCTTATCACAAAACAATATACTTTTTATTTGTGTGAATTTTATTTGTATTGGTAAAACTGACCTGGAACTGACACAAGTTTATTAGAAAAAGGACTCTCTAAAACAGAGTGGGCCGGTCTTCTTACTTAAGATAGATGTGTTAACTTCTAGTATGATTAGAGAAATGGATAACTCACTAACATCTGTGCAAACTACAATAAAAAGGGATTTAGTGTTACCCCAAGGAAGGTAAAAGAGGCTGCCTGTCCATTAAACGCTTTATTACAGTGCCAGAAGCTTTTTTCTAACTCAGTTATTCCTGCACACAGCTCAACACTGTGACTGCCTGTCATCCTTACCAGACACTGCTTGGGGCTTCATGGTGTTTTCTCCCCCCCCCCTTTTCCTTTCCCCTTCATTCCCTCTTTTTTTTGTGCAAGGTAGATGACAATCAAGTGAGTCATTGAGCAAGGAAAGCATCTGACCCCCCAGGTGGAGGATTAACTACAGAAAAGCGAGTGTGGTTGTGTCACACCACTGCTTAGAATTTTCACAGCCAGCTTTCTTAAAAAGATGAGCAAGTGCTTTTAAAAAAAGAAGTCATAATTGTGAGGAAATGGTGGCAGAGGAGTCCATGGAAAACTGCCTTCGTCCATCCTATCTCATTCCGCAAGACACCAGAACCAGAAGTCTTCCAGTGAAATTGAGTGACCTCAAATTTTTAGTGCCAGCAAAAGCAACTTATTTCTGAACACACTAAGGGGCACAGCAGGGCAAGACAAATGATGCTCCTCACCCTCACAACAAAAGTTAGGCCTGCAACAGACGCTTATTGAGCTGAGAGCTGGGCCCAGAAAGAGGCTGAGCCATGTTCACCCAGGGTACAGTTCCCCCAGGAAGAGAAAACAAGTTCTTTTTAACTTCATTTGAACTGATCGTGTTACATGAAGTGGGCTGAACTGAGATTCAATGACTGGCCAGTCTGGAGCCAGGAGGTCTGCCTCAGTTGGTAGAGCTGCCGCCTTGTATGCCTGAAGATCTGAGGCTGCCAGTTCGAAACAACCAGAAGTACCCAAGAACTGATGACATGCTGATATACTGATGAGCTGACCCTCAGTGGCAGAAAGGAGTTCCCGTCAAGTGGAGCATGGGAGGGGAAGGGCCAGAGAGAGGCCAGACCGGGAAGGAATCCAGCTGGAACGAGGAGTTATATGAAAGACTAGAACTATTCAATTGTAAAAATCCCCACGGGGGTTTAGAACAGCCTTGCCTATGTAAACCGCCTTGGATTAAAGTGTGAGGAGAAATCTGATGACCAAAGAAGGGCGGTATATAAATACCTGTATAAATAAAAAAATAAAATGTCACCCACACAACTGTCTTGTGTACATCTACTCCAAGTTAAGTTCTATTTAGGTTAATGTAGCTCACTCCCAGGAAGCATGTATAGGAGTGAGTGGAGACTTAACCTTTCCCCAATCAAACCACTATGTTATGATGGCTTCTTATAGTAAAGGAAACAGGCTTAAATAATTTTTTTTTAAGCATCAGATGATTTCTCAAATAACATGTCTGCAATGGCTATTAGAAATCATTGTTAAATGGAACCTCCATGGTCAGAGGAATGATAACAAAAAAGGGTTCACTTAAGAAAGACTCTAAAGCTTGGCAGAGATCTAGCAAACTTAAACAGAATTACTGCTAGCTTGGACCCAGAGACAGCCTAGGGTCTGTCCCCCCCTTCAGCAAATGCAGAAGCTCCAGCAGTTGGGATCACAGGTTGTCCTGTACTGTCTCTCAAAGAGTGATGTGACATGGCAAAGGCATTCAGAGCTACAGGACCTCAGATAGCTCCATGGCATTGGATCCAGATAGGTTGGCAACCTTCAGTCTCGAAAGACTATAGTATAAGCCTACAGCACCCGGTATTCCCAGGCGGTCTCCCATCCAAGTACTAACCAGGCCTGACCCTGCTTAGCTTCCGAGAGCAGATGAGATCAGGCATGTGCAGGGTAACAGTTGACAATGCCAACATAGGAGCCAACAGAATCCGAGCCCTTTGATGTCTCTGGTCCCCAACTAGCCCTCCCAGGCTTTAACTCACTGCTGCCAAGTGAAATGTCTAAAGGAGCAGCTTCTGGACCTGCAGCCAAGCGCTCTCATCCATCTCTCCCCTGCATCAGTAGATGGGCAGCAGAGAATGAGAGATGCCTCGTATGTTGCAATCCATCTCCAGTGGGTCCAACTCAGGAGGAACCATCTTTGGGCCTATGGATTCAGGTTCCTATAATTCTTCACTGCCCATCCTCACTCTTAGGGCCTGCATTTTACACCTTGGCACCTGGGACTGATGTCTGAGAACTGACCGGTTCCTCTCTGTCTGAATCCAAATGCTGGGTTTAGTTCACCTGAGCTAGGAGGTTAGGGGGTGGGATTAAGGGTTGATGAAGTGAGTGGCCAGGTGGGGGGAGTGCTTACATTTGAAAAAAAAAAAGTGGTTTTGGTCACTCTGAGGAACATGTCGCAGGGGAACAGATATTGTGAGCTGAATCTCAGGAATGCAGGAAAGCCGGATGAGGAAACCATACAGGTAAGTAGGCTGAATACAACCTGTCTCTTCTGCTTTCTTTTCCCTAGCCCTTGGCTATATACACTGTACCCAGGGCCCTTATCCTACTAGGATTTATGGCTCTAATCTCTCCTGCAAACCATCACAGCCAAGATATTTTTCATATGCTCAGAATTTTATAACAATGCATGATACTAAACTAGGAAACAAAACAAAGTAAAGGGCAGGAAGAGAGTAAAAAAGGAGCACAGACCACTCCATGGCTGCCCTTAGGGATGGAGCGATCTCTCCATTTCCATTCTATCTGAACTTCATGCCATTTCCTTTGATTTCCGCTACACTTTGTCCTGATAAAAAGTCCCCAGCTTTTTTTTTCCCCCATCAAGAATATGTATTTTAAATGCATATTTAAAATGCTATTTTCCAACAACTTTCACATATTCTCTACGCAGACAGGTGATGCAAGAGTACACTGAAAAGTACACATCTGACAGTAAGTTTTCTCTATAAACATACAGAATAAACATATCTGTATCTTATAAAATCTAAGGCGATAAGGAGCCAGACGGGTCAGGAAGCAGGATTTTGGTTGTGAAAGGGATCATCCAAATGGCCTTCTCATATGTGATCCACATATTACTAACTATGCCCAAAGCTGGCGCAAGTCCCTTGCACCAGCCTGGGAAGGTCGCAAATGTGCTGTAGAGCATGTTTGCGCCTCCTTAGGTATCAGCTGGGCAACAGCAGGGGTGTGCACTGGCCCCCGGAGGCTGCATCTAGTCTCCGCTGTGCTGACAGAAGGTAAGTCCGGGCTGGCTGAGCTCAGCAGGTGTGGTGTTTGGGAGAGGGTGGGTGAGGGGAGGGTGGGGAGGAGGCTTTCAGGATGGGGGAGGGTGGGTGGCAGGCAGGCCCATGGGCAGGTGGCAGGTGGGCAACCTTCAGTCTCGAAAGGCTATGGTATAAGCCTACAGCACCTGGTATTCCCAGGCGGTCTCCCATCCAAGTACTAACCAGGCCTGACCCTGCTTAGCTTCTGAGATCAGACGAGATTGGGCATGTGCAGGCTAACAGGAGAGCAGGGGTTATTATTATTTATTATTATTATTAACAGTATTTATATACCGCTTTTCAACTAAAGTTCACAAAGCGGTTTACAGAGAAAAATCAAATAACTAAATGGCTCCCTTTCCCAAAAGGGCTCACAATCTAAAAAGATGCAAATGAATACCAGCAGACAGCCACTAGAACAGACAGTGCTGGGGTGAGGTGGGCCAGTTACTCTCCCCCTGCTAAAAAAAGGAGCACCCACTTGAAAAAGTGCCTCTTACCCAATTAGCAGGGGTACAGGGGTTGGGGCCAGGGGTTGGGGCCAGAACCCAGCAGTTATGCTGGATCCTGACCCCGTTCCTGGGCAACACAGAGTGGCTCCAGTCTGCTAGATTCTGCTCGGATCTGAGCCACCTCTTTAGGTGGCACAGATCCAAGTAGACCCATTGGGGCTGCAGTGGCTCTCCCCAAGGTAAGGGGAAGTGTTTCCCTTCCCACTTGCAGCTCAAAACGCATGCTGGATATGGAGCAGGCCTGCCCGCCTCCCTATTCCAGCACAAATTAGGATTGTGCTGCCCAGTAGCATTTAGCTCCTGTATGAAGCTCCTGTATGAAGCTCCTGTATGATTCAACAAACTACCCCCACATGGTTAGAAGGGAGAAGAGTAAGCCTGAAAGGAGAAGGTCATGAGGAGGGGCAGCTAGGACAATTTTAATGTATTAACCTTCATCTTGATCAGCAGTCTCCAAACTGGAGAGAACTGTGCACCAGAAGATCCTTCCTTGGCGTTAACAGAGCTTACTGTTCTTCCTGTGAACCTCCTCTCTGTACCACTGATCACCCCCAAACTTCATGCTGGCCAGCCGCATCTGCCCAGAAATCCGGAAGCAAGGCCTGCTGGTGCAACGGAACCAGGAAGCAGCTGGTCGGTTCAAAGTTTGGGGCAATCGGCAGCATGGAGAGGAGGCTCCCCAGTGGAACAGTAAGCTCCACTCATCCAGAGAAAGGATTGCAACAGGTGCCGAATCCAGCCCACAGACCAGGATCTGACACCTGCTGAACTTGAGCATTGCCACTTCCAAAATTCCCATGCAGGTAGACTTGCTTTGTCCTCCTTTTATATGGTTTGTGATGCATGATTTTAAAAACAAGCGCTCTCAAAGTCTCTTCTATCACCAAAAGAGGAGAGGAGGGACACCCCAGAAATTCAGATATGTTTTCTGGGAGAAGTGATGGGGGGGGGGGGGAAGAAAAAACATTGCTTTACTGTACAATCCACCAAGCGTTGCTATCGCTTAATTCTTTTTCAGGGGCCTTGCAAAGAAAATATGCCTCGTCTTATTTTATTTGGGAGGGATGAGGTTTGGTGACATTTCCCCCATTCATTGCTGCACCAATCTATTTTACAGCTTGCCTTTGAAGGAAAAGAAAAATCAACATAAGAATGTAGGTTTCTGCTTTCCCCCCCCCTTTCAAAAAAAGTACTCTGATTTTCTAGCAATCAAATTTTCAGCAAGTCAACTGTACATCATAGAGAGAACACACACACACACACACACACAGAGAGAGAGAGAGAGAGAGAGAGAGAGAGAGAGAGAGAGAGAGAGAGAGAGAGAGATGATTTTGTGGTGTATTTGGAAGAAAATGCTCCTTTATGTGTGTGTGTGCAAGAGAAAAAAGGAAGGGGGGAACCTAAATAAGGATATGAATAATTGGATTGGAGATAGATGCCACCTTTTCTCAGTGCATGTGTGTGTGTGTGTGTGTGTGTGTGTGTGTGTGTGTGGAGGGGGAGTGCCACCATATAATTGACATAATTGATCTATTTTTCCCCTTTTTTGCTGCAGTAATTTTTTATGCATGCTATTGTTGCTGTTATTATCCAAGATGTGATCTTCTGTGGTTGATAATACTGACTAGATAGCAAGACTGGTAAGTACCAGTCAATCACAAATCTATAGTGTCTATTTCTGCATCACCAGGTGCTATCTCATGGGAAATATCCTCCTTTTTGGCAGGCACACAGCTCTCTGCATTATCTGTCATTTTCATTAGATTCAAGCTACAGCTGAGCCAAAAAAGACTTGGTTTGAGCATATGTGCTCAAACCGGCCAGGATGAAAAGAGTCCAAATTCACCCTTTCGGCATTGTACTTTTTTTTTTTCTAAATATAAAATAATATATAAGCAGCCTCGACCTTAAATGCTGGCAAAGGTTCTCATAGACATTTGGGCAGTAACTCAGACAAGTGTGTGCTGCAAGGAAAGAATCAATTGGAAACTGAAAGGCAGCTCTTATCCCAAAGCACCCACTCACAGGGGATGCTTCCTTTGGTATCTCTGCATGAGTTACTGTTCTGGTCTTTGCTCCTTCCAATCAGTCACTACTGAGGACTGATAACATTGGAAGGACTCTTCTGCATCAACTTGAAGGTCCAAGATTCGTCTAGCTCAGTGTTTCTCAACATTTGACCTCTGCTGTACCACATTCCATCTATTCGAAGTATCACCAGAAGTAACTGGCTATGACATAACATCGCCAGTTACTTCTGGGTTGGGGGTCCAGATGCAACGCGAGTAAGTGTAAGAGTAAGTGGCTCAGGATGGACAGGAGGGCTTTTTCAAGTGCAGAAAAGCATGCTTTAGAGCTCTATCTGCCGAGGCAAGCCTCCTACTGCTGCTTGTTGTGTTGTGTTCCCAGTCTCGCTGCCAGGTGGCAGGTGTCCAGGGGTTCAGCAACTACCTCCAGACACCATCTAAAGAACGATTGATAGTACCCATACCACTAGTTGAGAAACACTGCACTAGACTTTTTTTTTTTAAGTCTCTGGTCTGAAGGGTGCAAAGCACATGTGCTCCCCCAGAGAGGCTGGTCATTTCCCACAATCCTTTGTGGTGTTACAAATTCAGTTTTTGGTCACTAAGATGGAAATCATCACAAATGTCCTCCAGCAAATGTGTTTGTATACTTGTTTTTTGTTTGTTTTCGTTTTGTGTGTTTCCCCCCCCTCCAAACTTCCAGTGTCTGCTTCTCGAGATTGGATGTTTTGGTGTGTCTCTTCTTACATTAATTGTGTCGCATTTTTGTTCTCACTGCCAAGCGGCAGGTGAACAGGGAACCCGTGAGTACCACCAGACACCACCTCAAGTATCACTGGTGATACCCACAGCACTGGTTGATAAACACTGGTCTAGCTAAGCATCTTGCTTATCACAGTGGGAAGTGCACAACCAAGGCATGAACATAGTAACCTCTCCTCACCACCCCCTCCCAAAAATCTAGCATTCAGTGGCATCCTGTTTCTGACCATGAAATGAGAATATGTAGCCAATATGGCTAATAGTTGTTGATAGTCCTAACCTACATGAATTTGTCACTTTTAAAGTCATTGAAGACCCAATCAATACGTTACATAGAGTGAAGCTGTTAATCAATAGAATTTTGCACTGTTCGACTTTAGATGCAGAAACCCCCTTATGGAGAAAACAGAGTGTATGTTGTCAACTAGCAAATCAAGGAGAGATCTGTGCTCCGAACGTCCTCCAACGTGCTCATATCCTAAGTGCAGTGAGTTCTTCGCATGGGGAAGCATTCTCAAATATGACCCCACACCTGCCGTCTGAAGCAAAACAGTCCAAAATTCTACTGCTTCAGTTTACCTCCTCGCTCTCTGTAATGTACGGATCGGGTTTAAACTAGTGGCCATTGCTAGATCTGGTTGCCATGAGTTCTATAAGTGGATTATGCATTGTAATTCTACCATGGCTCAGAATCCGTATGATTGGGTCATCCCATCACTCTTGGTGCAGCAAAGCAGAATAATTACTGGTCTTCAGAACAAGCTTGTCCAGAACATTAACTCACAAAGAAAGAAAGAGAATGGGCTACTCTGAGGATAGGTTGTTCTTGTCCTTTAACTACTGTCTAATTTTAATTTAGAGAAAATAAGTGTGCATCAGCATCAAAAGCTTGGGAGAACTGGAAACAACAAACAACTTAGGCTGTCAAGTTCCTAGTTTATCATAGTTATTACCCACCCTTGCAAACACCAAAGATTGAAAGTCAGCATTGCTGTTGGTGGTCGGGGGAGGGGGTGTCAACTACTTTTTCTATGAAGACCTAATGTGTTGATGTCAACAGAGCAACACCGTCAACAAGAAACCCGAATTACATTGTATTCCTTGAGCTCCGAAAAGTAATCACAATTGCCTCTAAAGATGCAGCAAATGCTCTCAAAGTCAAGAGGCCATTGTCTCCATGTACCGGGGTCAGCAAGTAAAATGTTAGTTGGGAATTGTGTTTATGTTGCCTCTGAATAATTCCATAGCTCAAAGTGGGACTACTTTGCAGGTGGCAATAACATGATAATATTGTATACTTCGTTTAATGAGGACAGACTTAATTGGGATGGCTGCATTATTAAGGCACTTCCCAAGAAGCCAATTGAGGGAAATGTTTCTGAGTGACAATGACTATGACATGAATGGGACAGCACAAACAGAAATCCTGCCTGATGGGGATACTGTGGACCTGAACCTGAAGGTTAAATGGTGTTTAACCCAGTTTTGCCCGGCCCACAGGTGTACAACATTTGGTCCCTGTTGCATATATGCAATGTTGGGCAGAAATGGCTTAACCAGGTGCAGAGTGAGATATTCTAAAGTCTCCTCTTTAAATAAAGGAATCACTGTGTAATTATTTAAAAGAAGGTGAAGCTCTCCTTAGGTCAGTAGAACAGAAAGTTTTAAAGGGTTACCCGGTGATTATAAAGGTTATTAAAACAAGGATTCTGAGACACCTCTGCACTCAGTGGAAGCACGACCTGAAATCTTTGCAAAATGATATTGAGATGATGGCCCACATTAACAGGTGCTTGGTCAGCTATAAGAAGAAAAGCAGAACACCTCTAGTGGAATGGTGCCTGAAAGTAAGGGACATAGTCCATCTGGTGCAATTGACCAATATAGAGACCAGAGAGGGCAGGCAGAAGGACAGTGGGTTGTAGCTCAAAAAAAGTTAACCAAGGAGGAGATAGGTCACCATGGTCAAATAATCTTGTCATTCACTTCCTTATTATGAAGAGGATTGCCAGGCCTGAGAAGAGGGGGGCAGAGGGGCAAAATCTGTGGGGGCAGAGCTTCCAGCAGGTCCAGGCCATGACAAGACAAAACTATTGACAACAAAACAAATCTATTACAAATTTAGGAATGAGGGGCCCAATCTTGGTCCTTCTGCCACATTCTTTTAGGTACTTGAAGAGGGCCCTTCCCATTCCAGAGCTCCTGCAGATAAGGAAACCCATGAATGATGAAATCTGCAGGTTTAAGGAAGCCCTGTAAACCTCTGGAGCTGGGATGGGAGTCTGACTCCATGGGTTGGAGAACTCACAGATAATGAAATATGTGGGTCCAGAATCCATGGATATAATGGACCCATTATGTCCCCCCAAATAAATAAATAAATAAATAAATAAATAAATAAATAAATAAATAAATAAATAAACGCATTCTGGTCCCATGCATTATTGGTAAGGGATACTCAGAATGTATATGGATTTCCGGGTCTTAGGGTTCAGTCATCCATGCACCAGACCATTGTGTTGTTGGCTGACAATTTTCCACTGGCCTCCATAGCTGTAGGTGTGGACTTTTTGTTAGCCAGCGACAACAAATCTCAAAGAGACTCTGTTGCTTCCTGTTTTGATGTCATTTATCACTGTGTTAATGGAAAACACATGGAGAGAATCAGAAAAATATTTGAGTGAAAGAACATACAAATAAACTTTCAAACTGTCTTTCAGCAAGGGAGATTAAAGTTATTGAATATGCAAATTGTCTTTTTAAAAGAAGAATGATGTCTTTTTCAGCAATCAGTATTAATTACTGGCAAATGTTTCAATAGAGAAATTAAGTTGTTTCATAACGAAAGGGGGGGAAGATTTCAGAACAGACCAAAATGGGAAATTATCCAGTTTTGCAACATATCACAGATGGATGTTTCCAGAAGCATTCTAAAACAATGATTAATCCGTATAGGTGGTGTTCTCATTTATGTGGAGCATTGCATAAGGCATTGAGCAACTAGAATTTCTCTAGGAGTATATTGGATCCCCTAATTACGGACATCTGGGTTACATATGTTCAAGTTACCAATTGCTGCATTAACACTTTCAGGCATGTACAGTCCATCCATTATAGTGTTTTTGTGAAGGTGTGATAGCCTTGGGTCATAAAGATCCAGCTGGGTTGACTAATACGTGTTCTAGTTTTCAGATAAACCTCCAGATCAGAACCAGTACTTATCTTGGGGACTTAGAATTCTTGACCATGTTGATATATACGATTGAGGATTTCAGGATTTATAAATCAATTGTTTAAAAATATTTTAATCAGCCCACTTCTAACCAAATTTCCAGCGCCAATGCAGCCATGCCAATGGCTGCAGTTTACACCATAGTAAGGCTGTCTTCTCCTTCAGGTGTTCCACCTCATCTGCAGATTGGGGAGATTATGTTCCTGGGGTCATGACATCTGTATATTATATGCCCAGAGGTGTGGTATTCCTTTCAGATAAGGATTGCAGCCTTTTCCCTAGGTTTGTTAATGAGTCCAGTTGCCACCAGTGTAAAAGCAATGAAATAAAGCAAGATGAAAAACAATACCAGTTGATTTGGGGCTCATCTGTGCTTCAAAAACAAATTTCAAATCCTGTTTGGGCCCAGAAAGCAAAAAACTTGGTGGTATCCTTCATTGCCTGCTGTGGATATATGTGTCTACATAACTTTAATGACTCTGCCATTGCATATCATTCATTGTGATTGGCAGCTTTTGCCCAAGAGGGCCTTATGGCTGCAAAGTTATAGAAAACCTCCATTACTGAAGAGAGACAAGGTCAGTTCCATGTACCGAGTAACAAGTAGAATCCCAAGTCCCTAATGCCTTTGTCATACCACAGACAGACTTTCATATCTCCTAGGTACGATTTAATGGCACTAAGCCAGGTTTCCACAGTTAACCAATAACATGCATCAGGGTTGTCAAAATTGTGTAAGGTAAAAAAAAAAAATATGTCCCATGTACAAATTCAGAACAATTAAATTTCAGTATTCTAAAAGAAACCATCTAGAGCTATTGTGGATATCCGTCATGCATGTTTTCTGGGATATGGTTTAGACAGAACAATCAACTTGGGAGAAACCGTGTTTAGATTACCCTTTTCAGGAAAATAGCCTGTTGAGCAGGAGCAAAGAATAATAGTTGTGTACAAAGAGTTATGCTGAAGACTTCAGAGGCCCACCTGTAGAATCAGAGAATTGGAAAGGGGCCTAATAGGTCATCTAGTCCAACCTCCTTATCACACAGGCCGCCTGCCCCCTTCTGCTACAACACGCAACCATGTTGTTGTAACGGTCTCCAACTTCTGGATATTAACCAACCTGGATCTGAATGAACTCAAAATCTTCCAACATCAGTAACAGAAGGGTAATTTATTTCCATAAAATGACCTGGAAAACACAGTATTAAGAAGGTACAGAATGACAACAAGCCATACAATCACTAACAGCATAAAACACTTAAAAGACTGATAACAAAACACTGATTTTTGATCTAAGAGGGCTTTCTCCTCAATATAATCTAAGTAAGACTTAACAAGAAACTCAGCAGAACCCAGGAAAGCTCAACTTCTTCCTTACTAGCTTGGGGGAGATTTTATAAGTAACATAACTCATCCCTCCCTCTTCCCCATTTAGCCTCACAGATGCTTTTAAGTTCCCAGTTATAGACTCAATCACCCTAGGTCAAGAGAGAAGACGCTTACAGTTGTTATTTAAAGCAAAACCACCCTAATTCTAACTTTTCTATAACACTCCTGCCTTGTAAAATACCTGTAGCTCGCTGCTATCCCATATGGAGAAGCAGAATTACACAGAGGTGGGCAAACGTTTTCTCTTTCATCTGAAATACGAATTCTGCAAGAAAAAATATATATAGATGTATATAGAAGCATATAGGTATATGCAAGAGGTATAGGTATATGCAAGGTATATGCAAGAGGTATATAGATGCAGAGATACAGAAGAAATAAAAGACTCCTGTTTATGAGGATGGTGTTGACCAAAGACTAGAGAAACAAAACAGCCATGACCCCATATCTGCAGACCTGTGGTTTCAATTACCTGCAGATTGGGGGCCCCCATGCACCTATTAACATTTTTTTAAGTCTTACTGGTAAGTGTTTCTTGCATTAAACAGGGTGCTACCGGGTGCTGCAAGCATTCAAACTCATAGCGTGAAGAGAGCAGGCTTCCAGCAATCTGAATAAGTGATGAAAATAGACTTAATGCTAAACAGAAAGCGGAAATTAACTGCTTCCTGTTTAGCATTAGATCTATTTCATCAGTTATTCCGGCTGCCAACAACCCTGGAATGGAACCCCTATGGAAACGGGGGCACAATGGTACTATTGTTATAATCCGGCTTCACTCATCATCCTGATGAGGACATGTCAAAATCTGATACTGACTTGTCAATTTTAGGAAGCTCAGACAGCCACAGTTAAATCACATGATAGCAGTGAATTTTACTTTCTAACATTTCCCCCCCCTTAAAACAGTGGTTCTCAAACTAGTGAGCTGTGACTCACCAGCCTGAGAACTCCTGACCTTTTCTCTTTAAGGGTTGGGCGCAGGGGGAAAGCAGCAACACAATCCCCAGGATCATGCTGCTGCAGGGGAAGGGGGAACTGTTTTTTCTAACTTTACTTATTTGTTGCTGGGGTCTGCGGGGTGCAGGGAGCCCCGCAGATCCTCTGCAGCGTTGCGATTTCTAACATTCTACAAGCCACGGGAAGCCCTGCAGAGGGTCTTCTCAGGGGTGATGCCCATATCATGAAACTGCCTTCCCTGAGAGTCTTGGCTGGTCCATAAGAACATAAGAACAGCCCCACTGGATCAGGCCATAGGCCCATCTAGTCCAGCTTCCTGTATCTCACAGCGGCCCACCAAATGCCCCAGGGAGCACACCAGATAACAAGAGACCTGCTTCCTGGTGCCCTCCCTTGCATCTGGCATTCTGACATAACCCATTTCTAAAATCAGGAAGTTGCGCATACACATCATGGCTTGTACCCCGTAATGGATTTTTCCTCCAGAAACTTGTCCAATCCCCTTTTAAAGGCGTCCAGGCTAGACGCCATCACCACATCCTGTGGCAAGGAGTTCCACAGACTGACCACACGCTGAGTAAAGAAATATTTTCTTTTGTCTGTCCTAACTCTCCCAACACTAAATTTTAGTGGATGTCCCCTGGTCCAGTCAGTATCAGCCTCTTAGCAGGTATCAAAAACAACCTTGCTCGGTTACAGCTTTTTACTGAGCCTCCCTTAGCTGTTTTTTTTTTTTAAAAAAAATTCTGATTGTGCTCTTCTCTAATGGCTTGATTGTTCAATGGTTAATTCTGATGTGATTGTATTCATGATATGCTTTAATCTCTGTTGCTAGCCCCTTGGATGGGACAGAACGGTGGGATATAATGGTTTAAAAGAACAATAATAAATCAAACCCTCCTGAGGCCAACAGCTCTTGAAGACATCCCCAGCACTGTTAAACGGCATCCTCAGACCTTGTGCCCCAACAGCCAAATGTGTGCTGTGCTCAGATGGGCTGACAAGTGACTGAAAACTTAAAAAAAACAAAAAAATTTAAAAGCATTTTCAAGCTAACTATTCAATGGTGGTTAAACAGCATTCATGGAAGGCCTCCGGCTTTACTCATCATCCTGATGAGGACATGTCAGAATCTGATGCTGACTTGTCAACTTTAGGAAGTTCAGACAGCCACAGTTTAATCACATGATAGCAGTGAATTTCTCTTCCCCTTACCAATTCTCATGTAGGGATTGCGACAGGCTTGCTGAGAAGGGAGCTACCTTGACTACAACTAAGGTGATGTGTAGAGGAGAATGAAATATCAATCAATGTATTTCTTAGTTTAACTGGAAACTATACATCTACATAGAGAAATAGCACAGATATCAAGGTATATAAGTTGTATGCTACTGGCGATAATAATCAAAGCTTTGTTTCTCTTCCCATAAACTTACCAGGGTCTTCTACTAGCCCCTTTGCCTTACACCTCCTTCAGAGATGAAAATTTGCACAAGGGGGAAACCCAGTTCCATGTATGGGAAGTCAGCAACCTCTCAGATGTAATGTTATCAGAGTAGCTTTTCCCATAAGAAAGTTGTTCCAGCCCCCTGGTCATTTTGGTTACCCTCTTTTGGAACTTTTTTCAGCTCTGCCATATTGTTTTTGATGTGTGGTGATCAGAACTCCATGCAATATTCCACACAAGAAAAACATGACCCAGTAGTGCGATGCAGCTGCAAAAATAATCTAATGCAATCCTGGGCTGCATTATCAGAGGGAGAGAGTCATGAGAAGTAATAGTTCCCTTCTGCACTAGTTAGTCCTCACTTGTAAAACTGCATCCAGTTTGGGGCACCACATTTTAAGAAGGACAACTGTTACCCTGCACATGCCCGATCTCGTCTGATCTCGGAAGCTAAGCAGGGTCAGGCCTGGTTAGTACGTGGATGGGAGACCACCTGGGAATACCGGGTGCTGTAGGCTTATACCATAGTCTTTCGAGACTGAAGGTTGCCAACCATCTCCCTATACTGAACACTATCTCCCGATCTTGTCTGATCTCTGAAGCTAAGCAGGGTCAGGCCTGGTTAGTACTTGGATGGGAGACCGCCTGGGAATACCGGGTGCTGTAGGCTTATACCATAGTCTTTCGAGACTGAAGGTTGCCAACCATTTATAAGTTGGAATGGGTTCAGATGGGGGCAAAAAGAGGTGGAGAAATTGAGTCCTATGAGGAATAGTTAAAAGAACTTTGTATCTATACCCTGGAGAAGAGAAGACTAGGGGGAGATGTAATAGCTGTCTTTCAGTATCTGAAGGCTGTCACTTGGACTTTCTCTCTGTGGCTCCTGCGGAGAGGATTTGAGCCAATGACAAGTACATTGAGGTTAGACATGAGGAAGAATTTCTTAACTGTGAGTGATCTGACACTGGACCAGTCTGTCTCATGAAGCTGTGAACTTTCCTTCATTGAACATGTTCAAGCGGACATGTTCAAGTAGAGATCCCGTTATGGAAGCCAAAGCAGTTGCCTGCACTGAACAGGGGGCTGAACTAGATGACCTCCAAGGACCCTTCCAGCTCGAACATTATATGATTCTAAGAAGTGTGACCACGCCATACATGCAGCCATGAAATGACCTGTTTCATAAGGGAGTCAGAAGGACATCAGAAGACATCAAGACTCTGGCTGATGACAAGAGGTCAGAGGGTGCTTCCATCCTGAGTTGGCTTTCTCATCTGTGGCAAGTTTCCAAATGAGAGAGTACCACAACTATGTGTATGCACTGCTAAAGAAAGAAAGAAAGAAAGAAAGAAAGAAAGAAAGAAAGAAAGAAAGAAAGAAAGAAAGAAAGAAAGAAAGAAAGAAAGAAAGAAAGAAAGAAAGAAAGAAAGAAAGAAAGAAAAGGTGTACAGTGGGCCTCCATTTGCAGGTTGAGCATCTGTGGATTTGACATGATTGGAAGTCATAAGAACATATAAGAACATAAGAACAGCCCCACTGGATCAGGCCATAGGCCCATCTAGTAAAGCTTCCTGTATCTCACAGCGGCCCACCAAATGCCCCAGGGAGTACACCTGATAACAAGAGACCTGCATCCTGGTGCCCTCCCTTGCATCTGGCATTCTGACATAGCCCATTTCTAAAATCAGGAGGTTGCACATACACATCATGGCTTGTAACCCATAATGGATTTTTCCTCCAGAAACTTGTCCAATCCCCTTTTAAAGACATCCAGGTCAGATGCCGTCACCACATCCTGCGGCAAAGAGTTCCACAGACCGACCACATGCTGGGTAAAGAAGTATTTTCTTTTGTCTGTCCTAACCCTCCCAACACTCAATTTTAGTGGATGTCCCCTGGTTCTGGTGTTATGTGAGAGCGTAAAGAGCATTTCTCTATCTACTTTATCCTTCCCATGCATAATTTTGTATGTCTCAATCATGTCCTCTCTCAGGCATCTCTTTTCTAGGCTGAAGAGGCCCAACTGCCATAGCCTTTCCTCATAAGGAAGGTGCCCCAGCACAGCAATCATCTTAGTCGCTCTCTTTTGCACCTTTTCCATTTCTACTATGTCCTTTTTGAGATGTGGCGACCAGAACTGGACACAATACTCCAGGTATTGATACTCCAGGAACAATCAAAGGTAATTGATTTGTACAACGGCATTATAATATTAGCCGTTTTGCTCTCAATACCTTTTCTAATGATCCCAAGCATAGAATAGGCCTTCTTTACAGCTGTCGCACATTGGGTCGACACTTTCATCGACCTGTCCACCACCACCCCAAGATCTCTCTCCTGATCTGTCACAGACAGCTCAGAACCCATCAGCCTATATCTAAAGTTTTGATTTTTTGCCCCAATGTGCATGACTTTACACTTACTGACATTGAAGCGCATCTGCCATTTTGCTGCTCATTCTGCCAGTTTGGAGACATCCTTCTGGAGCTCCTCACAATCATTTCTGGTCTTCACCACTCAGAAAAATTTGGTGTCGTCTGCATACTTTGCCACCTCACTGCTCACCCCTGTCTCCAGGTCATTTATGAAGAGGTTGAAAAGCACCGGTCCCAGGACAGATCCTTGGGGCACACCGCTTTTCACCTCTCTCCATAGTGAAAATTGCCCATTGACACCCACTCTCTGTTTCCTGGTCTTCAACCAGTTCTCAATCCAGGAGAGGACCTGTCCTCTAATTCCCTGACTGTGTAGCTTTTTCAGTAGCCTTTGGTGAGGGACCGTGTCGAACGCCTTCTGAAAGTCCAGATATATAATGTCCACGGATTCTCCCACATCCACATGCCTGTTGACCTTTTCAAAGAATTTGAAAAGGTTTGTGAGTCACTTCTGGCTTTTGTTGCCAACAGCATCCGGACATGTTCTGAGCACAGGGAGGCTGTAGGCAGCCCCCCACACCTCGGAACACCTCCTAGACATGACCAGAAGTCACCAACTCAAACCAGAAGTGACTTCTGGTCATGTCTGGGTGGCTGGCAGGCTGCTCATGACCTGTGGAGGGCTAAGCATGGCCCCAGGTAAATTATTGCAGTGTGCGCCCTCCCCCCCCCGGTGGATTTAATTATCCATGAATTTTTATATCCATCGGGGGATCCTTGAATGATTCCTTGCAGATTCCAAGGGCTCACTGTAATTGATTCCAAAGCAATGCCTATTCTGGCTTGTAAGAGGCTCATTTGGCAAATTAGAGAAACAAGTAATAAGGAAAGCATAGTGTATGTTCTTTGTTGCCATCAGTACATTACATATGTATACATACAATGCAATAGCTTCAGCCACCATGAGATATCTTGGGGAAAGAATGTGCACCCCTTCTCTGTGCTCAGGGTGTAGAATATATATCTTTGCTTTTAATCATATGACCTAAGTCACAAAAACATTTGAAGCAGTTAAAAAGAAAAAGGGAAAAAGGAACATGCACACATCAAGACTTGCGTGTTAGTTAAAGCCCGGGATCCCATTTTTTCCCCTCTTCCCTCTTGCTCGCTTCCCCTCTTGAGTCTGGCGTTTCAGGCTGTCACAGTCCACTAGACTCACAGACTGTTTGTTTCATCGATGGAGACAGTTACCATGGCAGGATAAATCCAACTTCAAACCACCAATGCAGTGCGCAGGCATGTTGACCAGATCAAATTTGAAGTTTCAGTGCATGGCAGGAACCAGCTGACTCAATTAAGGTGAGCTGTTAAGTTAAATTTGCCATGCCACCTCTGTGCAGCAGGGGATGGGGAAGTGCTCCCCCCCACACCCAAAAAAGGAAAAAAAAAACACCCTAAAAACAAGAAACCTACAGCCAAGGCTGTGTGCATTGTAGGATTCTGTGCAAGAAGAAAAAGGCCGCATCATTTGCATAAGAAGAGCCCTGCTGGATCAAGCCCAGGGCCCATCTAGTCCGACTTCCTGTGTATCATACTGGCCCACCAGATACTTCAGGGAGCACACAAGACAACAAGATATACCTATATCCTATTATCAACCTCTTGCATCTAGCATTCAAAGATGGGCTACCTCTAAAACTCGGAGGTTGCATACAGGCATCAGCTTGTAATCTGAGATTGACTCGTCCTCCATCAATTTGTCCAGTCCCCTTTTAAAGGCATCTAGGTCAGCTGCCATCACCACATCTTGTGACAGGGCGTTCCACAGACATTTTGCTGTGGAACTCCTTCCCATTTGATATTAGCTGCAAAATTCTATATCTCAAGAATCTTCATTTTCATTTTTTAGATTAATCCATTTCTCATCCTTATGGTGACAAATTTCTATCTCATGTTTCTTTTGTCATGGAACTCATCCTTAGGATTCCCAGCTAGTCACCAGTTATTACTCATTTATCTAGTTCAGCAGTTCTCAAACTTACCAGAGCCATGTCCCACCTTGGCCTCCAGCACTGCTGTTGCAGCCCAAAACAGGCCTCAGGACATAACCAGCAGTTGCATTCGTGAAACCGGAGGTGACCCAGAAGTCACTTCCAGAGGTGTTCTGAGCCCTCGTGGCTGATTTCCCAGGCCCAACACCACATGGGAGCTGCTTTCGGAAGTGGGTTGCAACTCAGAAGTGGACTCCAGTTGTGTCTGTTTGGATCCAATTTAGAGTCATATGGAGGCAAGGGCAAGCGGGAGCGTCCAATTCATGACCCACTTGGGCCTTGGGCTGCAATCCACTGAGTGGGTCCAAACCCACAGTTTGAGAAACACTGGTCTAGTTTGTAAATAAGGGTTTTAAAAACCATCTGAAACTTGAGGCAACTTTGGAGGGTCTGGCTCATTTTACAAGCAAAATGTTTTCCTAGCAAAATGTTTCTGGAGGATTTTATATATCTATAGGCCTCTGCTGGATGTCACCTGAAGCAGAATTCTTGGCAAATTTGGAGATTCAGGGCCCAATCAGATCCAACTTTCCAGCACCAAAGAGGCCTTTACCTCGAAGAGGACTACGTGACTGCTCCCCCCCCACACACCCTACAGCAGAATGCAGTGTAGGCACGCATCAGTGCCAGATAATTGAACTGGATTGGGACCTGTTTTGTTGGGACAATCAAAATCCCAAACAGAAGAAGAAAAGGGCTGCTGGATCAGGCCAAGGGTCAAGCTAGTCCAGTGACCTGTCTCATGTTGGCCTAATCCAAAAGTTCTGTGAGTTTGTTTTTTTCACTCCAGGCCTCTCCCATTGCTATGAAGAAGCAAGCCATCAAGGGTGGATTTGATTTATTTGTGCATCAAGAAAGGCAGGTTTTGAAATGTTAGGACAGCCATGTTTTGATAGGTTGCTTTTGCATGCGCAAAGGTGAGACAACACAGATGGTTTGAAAAACCACTCTCTATGTCCCAACCTCTGCCTCTTCAAAGCCTGACACTACCACTTCCAGCATTACTCTCTTCAGAACACCCAATTCCAAGCCGTTCGGTATGCTCGTCACTTCTGTTTCCCTAGCCAAACCAGTTAAGTCAAAATATTGTGATATTAATGTTCAGTTAAATCATTTTGCATAATTAAATAGCCGGCCTCTTTCAGCTCCAGAGAGATGAGTGTTCAACTGGCAAGCCTTGTCGAAATATGTTGATCCACCGAGGTCTCTGAAATGGTTCTACTAAAAATTAGTGAACCTGAAATAAAGAGAAATCCCCAGCTGTGTCGAAATATCCTGTCAGGGAAAATGGAAACTAAGATGGAAAGTCAACCTATCCTTTGTATCTAGTCATCTTCAGGCATGGCCATGAAGACTTGACTTCTCCAGCCCAAATAATATAAAGAGTCTGTTTTGAGGGAATTTTACCATTATTCCCCCTGAAGTTCCCAGTTCTGGGCTGAACAGTGTGTAGCCAAAGTGGAACCGCTCACAAAAGATCTGTGCTGGAAATTTGCAGACATTTAAACACACAAATATAAAACACCAAAGGGACAAGTAAATTCAAAAATTATTTGTTTCCTGGAAAGTCAAAGGATTACTAGAGAGGCCTCACTGCCCATTGGAAAAAATAACTTCCTTCCCTGAAACAGAGGGCAGGAAGTCTTTGCTTGCAATGTGAGGACATTCTTCTCAGAATATCCCCAGGCAGGATTTTGGTTCATCCTGAAATACAGTCTGCTAAAGAATAGCAATTGGTAGCTCTGAGTGGCATTTTCAAACATTTTTAAAATACAGCCCCAATCAATAAAATTGATTACTTTTGAGTGGAAAAGAAGGCAGTTGTCTTCACTTGACACAAAGTCAAGTGCGACATTTGATGCTATCCATCCCATTTTGTGACATCCTTGGAGGCTTACGCTATAGCTTGACCCAGATGCAAGATAGCCTATCTCTTGGAGTACATGTGTGAAGATGGACTGAGGTCCATGAATGATGCAAAAATGCTGTCCGAGTTGTCAGCCTGACTGGGAAATCATCAAGGAGTCATATATAAGGCTGAAATGTGATACATGTTTTCCTGAGAGTAAGCCCCATTGAATACAGTGGGACTTCTGAGCAAAGATGCACAGAGTTCCACCCACACAACCCAACCACACCTTCTTTCCCATTCGCAAGAAAGAAAGAAAAAGAAAGAAAGAAAGTGCATTTGTTCAGTCTGGAAAGCTTATAGTAGTGGAGGTGATGGCCTCTAGCTTTAGTGGCTTCAAATGTGCAAAGTCTCAATGGTAATCGCAAATATCGTTAAAGATTGATGGGAGATTTGAGATGGACATGAGGACATTCTTCACACAGTTCAGAAGTAATCCATGAAATTCATCACTCCAAGATATGGTGATGACTGATTCCTTTGATGACTTTAAAAGAAGATGAGACAAATTCATCTAGCTTAGGGGTGTCAAACTCATTTCATACCGAGGGCCAAAGAGTATTCATGATGTCTGGTGGGCCACTGTGAGATACAGGAAGCTGGACTAGATGGGACTATGGCCTGATCCTGCAGGGCTGTTCTTATGTTCTTATGCCTGCTGAGGGCCGGAAGTGATGCAATTAGGCAGGAAGTGATGTCATTAAACAGATCATAATCAAAATTAAGCATTTTTCTCCCTTAGGAACTCAAATGACAGAAGACAAAATACACAAACCTTGATCATATTTTAAGATATGGGAGAGCCCAATTTTCAGGTGGGCTGCCCTTTCAGCAGTAACACCTCAGTACTGCTCAGCAGCTGAGAGCCTGAGGGCTGGATAAAAAGCTTCTGCGGGCCACATCTGGCCCCCGGGCCTTATGTTTGACACCTATGATCTAGCTAGTCCACGTTATCTTACCTTTTCAACCCATGTCGTTGTCAGTGGTGTGTCCTGGGCCTGCCACAACCAGGAAGCCACAGGGCAAAATGGTGCGCAACCTAGAAGTTCCTTCTGGGTCAACCTGGTGCACGACCCATGTCAATGTCTGCATCATACTACATTTCTCAGTGTGTTGTGACCCACCTATTTCTGACCCACCAGTAGGTAGGACCCAATTTTTGGACCTGGAAGCTGCAAGGTAGTCCAGGGTGTCTAGGTAGCCTAGGGTAGTCTAGGGTGTGACACAGCACGGCATGACCAGTGAAGCGGGTCACATGCCACCGTGACCCAGAAGCAACTTCTTGTTCGTGTGCCATATTGCCCTGCAGCTTCCTGGCTGTGGCAGACCTGTGGCTCACCAAAAATCAGGTCGCAGCCCACCCTCAGTTTGAGAAATGCTGATCCAGTCTATCATGGCTACTTCCCACAATAGTTGTATGCCAGCTTGACACCCAGCTTTATCTCTCCTTTCCTCCAGTCTCCAGGGTGGCGGTTGAGGGCCTGGAGCGCTGTCTGGAAGCAGTGAGGATCTGGATGGGGGCTAACAAGCTGAAATTAAATCTGGATAAGACAGAGGCTCTCCTGGTGCGGAAATCCTCAATGCAAGTGCTGGATTATCGGCTTGCTCTGAATGGGGTTGCACTCCCTCTGAAGGAGCAGGTCTGCAGCTTGGGGGTCCACCTGGACTCGTAGCTGCTCCTGGATTCCCAGGTGGCGGCTGTGGCTAGGGGGGCCTTTGCTCAGCTTCGGCTGGTGCGCCAGCTGCGTCCGTACTTGGATCGTGCAGACCTGGCCACAGTGATCCATGCTACGGTGACATCGAGGTTAGATTATTGTAACGCGCTTTATGTGGGGCTGCCCCTGAAGACGGTTCGGAAACCGCAATTAGTGCAGAATGCGGCGGCCCGTGTGGTCACTGGAGCTAGGTGGTTTGACTTTCAGCCCGCTTCTCCGGGGGCTACATTGGCTGCCCATTTGTTTCCGGGCCCAATTCAAGGTGCTGGTTTTGACCTTTAAAGCCCTATACTGCTCTGGGCCAGGTTATCTTAGAGATCGCCTACTCCTGTACAATCCGGCTCGTCCTCTCAGGTAATCAGAGAAGGCCTTTTTACAAGTGCTGCCGCCTAAGGAGGTACGTGGGGCGGCGGCAAGAAATAGGGCCTTCTCAGTAGTGGCACCAACGTTGTGGAACTCCCTTCCCCTTGACTTGAGAATGGCTCCCTCTCTTGAGACCTTTCGACGAGGCCTGAAGACCTTGTTGTTTAATCAAGCCTTCTGACGTTATGGCCTTTTAAACATCTTTTATATATCTTTTAGTTGCTTTTTTACAGGCCCGATTCCTCTAAGAACTGCTGTTTTATGCTCTTTCATTCTGACTCTTCTGACTACTGTTTTTATGGGTTCTGCTAATGTGTTTTTTAATATGTTTTTATCTGTTTGTGAAATTATGTTTTAAACTGTTTTATATGTTGTTAGCCGCCCTGGGTCCCTTTTTGGGAGAAGGGCGGGATATAAATAAAGTTTTATTATTATTATTATTATTATTATTATTATTATTATTATTATTATTATTATGCTATCTCCAGGTTCAGGTAAGAACCAATTGCACGAGAGCAACAGTGGAGAAGGGTATGCCTTCATTTCCTATTTGTGAAGACATGATTGGCCTGGTTGGCAATGACAGAAAATAGGATGCTCTATATAGGATGCTCTTTTGTTCATGTGGCAGTATGCAGTTGTTCTCTGTGAAGAATTTGGGTTTAATTTTCACAATATTTGTTCGCTTTATTTTTGTTTGTTTGTTTGTTTGTTTTCAGTACGGCATAACCCAGCCCTCATTCTGATTCACATATTTTATTTTACTCTTTCCACAGCATGACATTAGCCCTGAGCTCCTGGATAAAGCCAGCTACGCGCTCAGATATATAACTGATATTTGCCACGTACCTTGAGGGTGGCCCATTATTCTATAAATACTTGCACAATTGGCTCAATATAACGATAAAGTTAAGCAATTTTAAAAATAAGTTAAGCTGTGTCACCTTCTTGTCAACCAGGCCTGCTAATTTAACTATATGCAGGGTTTTATATAATGAACTGCTAGGTGGGATCGGCAGTGAAATATCTAGTTATTGCGTGTGCCTTCAGTGCTCATTAAGGTGTGAGATGACAAGACTGGCCAAATGGCTCTCCACAGTCTGATATCACCAGGCCGATCGCTAACCTGAACAGAATAGAATTAAATACATTTATCAGCACTTAAAGAATGGAGGGAAACAGCAGTAGGTGACTCCACTCTGTCCTAGATTTCACAGCTTGCTCGTTCTGTCAGGAGGATACTTGGGCCTCTATTTCTGATCATTAAGGTCAACACAAAGTAGTGCTACGGAAAGTTTCTTCCTCCCTAGTCCGTATCTTGCCTGCCCACATTCTCTGATGACGACTTCTCCTTATGTTTAATGCTCTTTAGAATTGCCCCTGAATTTCTGTCTGAAGTTACATGTGCAAATTTCTGCTCCTGCAGAGGCTGTCATCCCTGAATGTGTCATCAGATTTCAGCAAGATTTTCTGAAATAGATTTTCTGGAATAGCTGAGGAATTTCATGGAAGCTTAAAGGGTTTTGCTGAGACTAGTGGAAGTTCTGAGAGATGTAGGACACACTCCTTGACACACTCCTTCTCACTCAAATTCAACTTTCAAGAGTCCGTTACAAGAAATTCTCTCTGTTTTTTAAGGTAGTGGATTGTGGTAGTTTTATTTATTCTTCAGTGTTTTTAACATGGTAAGCCTTGTTCCAGTAGTGCAAGACTCTAGTAGGATTGGACTGTAAGTCTTTAGTCACTGAATACCCAAGCAACCTGCTAAAGGAGATGGTCCTTAGAAGGAGGATTTGGGGATGGTGACACCAAGACCAAGGCACTCCCTCTCTAGGGAGAACAAACTGGATTTCTCTTCATCCACATTTGGATGAAGACCTTTTTTTTTCTCTTTTTTTTTAAATGCTGCAGAGCTATTTAACTGCTGTATCTGCCATAATTCTTAGACTGTTGCTATTGAACTGGTTTCACTGAGTGACAGGACCATTGCATCATGGACAACTGCATCCCAGTCAAGTGCATCCCAGAATTGGACATTTGTGTCCACTCTTCTTGTGCCCTGGACATTTGTGTCCCAATATATGCATTTTTATATCAGATGTACTTTTCAATTTTTGAAAAGCAAAGGTAGGGTTAGGGTTAAGGTTGGAATAAGAGGTTTATGATAGATAACATAGGGTTTGCTCCCCAGTTATAGTTTGTTGGTTGCCCAATTACAGTGGGATGCAAATAACCAGGATGCCCCCTCCCCCCCACCCAAAAAAAAGATAAAAATGTCCAGGATGCCAATGACCAAAATGCATTTGATTGGGACACAATTTTCCAAGACCGATGCAAATGCCCCAGCATTGCTTCACTATGTTTTATTCACTGTTTGTATGCATATTACGATTAGAAGCATTTACTTCTGGATAGCTGGGTGATGGCCACATCTCAGAGTGGTTCCTGAACTTTTTGCTTCTCCTTTCTATTCAGGACAGTCAGTCACCGAGGTGGCCTATAGCATCCCCATTCTAATAAAAACCCTTTATATTAAGTGTGTCAGTGACAGCTTTCGCAAAAGCACTGAAGTAATTCTGCAGTGCCCACACAGCTATCAAAAGTGCTGAGCCAAGTCCTTTCTCAATGTGTCTCTTTGGCCTTCTTCAGCCATATTTACAAATTCTTATACATCTAGGCAAACCTTTAATTACTCCTCAGGAACACAATGATGTCGTAATGGTGATACAGTAATAAAAAAATCTCACTTTAAAATGAGCTACCATAGATCATTATTGACTTGGGGATGTGAGCTGTGAGGGTTAACACTAAAGATGCTTTTTTTTTTTTTTTTTTTTTGGTGCACTCATTTCTGGAAAGGAGTTTTACTTTTGTTGTTAATCCAACACACTTTTTCTCCACAGTAACTTTGAATCAAAGAAGAATTTGCTTTGGGTCTGGTAAACTCTCATTGGTTGACAGTGACTGTGGCTAAGACAATGCAGTTCTTTAGGACTGACAGTAGGAGAGGGGTGTTCTCCTTGGAATAAATAGCCAGAAGAAAACATCCTAATGATGAAATGAAGTGTTGATTTTTTTTAAAAAAAATTGTAATCGTATTACGGCATGGCTATTGAAGCATGGCTCTGGGGGACAGAATGATGCTCTCCTGCACTGTAAAATTTACCACTGGTTCTACCACCAAGCTATGGATGCTCCTGATGAATGAAGCTGTCTGGTACAGAGCAAGACCATTCATCCATCTAAGTCAGTATTGCCTACATCAGGGATGTCAAACTTGTATCATAAAGAGGGCCACAGTTAGCATTCATGGTGCCTCCTGAGAGCCAGAAGTGACATCAATAAGCAAGCAGTGACATCATTAAGCAGATGATGGCCAGAAATAAGCACTTCATTCTCACATCAAAACTCATTAGCTGCAAATGACAGAAAAGAAAATGTGCAAAGCATGATCATGTTTTCAAGATATGAGAAAGTCCAATTATCAAGCTGGGAGAGCCCAATTATAACGGAGTCTGGATAAATGGCTTATGGGGGCCACATTTGACCCACGGGCATTATGTTTGACACTCCTGGCAGTGGCATCCCTGGCATTAGAGCCAGGGGGCAATGTGGTATTGGGCAAGCTAGTTGTTGCGTGGAGTCCCAGAGTTCTCAGAAAGCCTCCTAAGCCTCCAGAGGGGCCTTTAAATAGTACTTCCAGTTTTACAGGCTCAGAAGGCAACATTGCATGAGGCTCCAGAGTGCCCACATAAGCAAGAGGAGCGCTAGTATTGGAGGCAGGCACTAGCCTCGGGAGCACACTCTGTGGTCATGGCCGTGGGTGTGACATCACCCAGGATCACCACTGACCCCGGTCTACACTAACAGACTACAGCTCACCAGTGATTCAGATGAGGTCTTTCTTCCAGCCAGTAGTATAGCTAGAAAAAGAACAAAACAGTAAGTATTGCAGACGACACCACATGCCATATAAGTGACCCTCCCACTCACCATCATAGCCATTCAGGACAGCGAAAGCAATAGGCAGGTGCTTTTTGAACAAAATGATGTCTCCTGTGCGTTGCCGTTGCTGTCTGGAATGGCTCTGACAGCGAAGGGAAGGGGCTCCTTACACAGTGCATTGTGGTGCACGCAATACTAACCATTTTGACCCCCCTCCCCGGTTATGCTACTGCTTCCAGCTCTACCTGGAACTTCCAAGGATTAAATCTGGAATCATCGGTATGCAAAACACCTGCTATGCCACTGAGCGAGAGCTCCTTCCCAATCCAAATGCATGTAAGTTGCATTAGCAAGCTGTTAGCCTGATGCGTGTAAGTTATTCCTGATACAAGCCAAATGCACACTATTTAAAACATGCACAAAAAAACATATAGGAATGCTTCCCGGAACAAGACGATTCTTTTATTTTGGTTAATTAAATTGCATTTCTCAAAATTGGGCAAGGTAGGAAGTGACAGGATTAACAAGTGCACTCGACGGGGTTTTGATGTTGCCTTGATTAGATCAGGAATATTTTCTGTCGAAGCAGGAACTAATGAAGCGGTCTTTGCGATGTGAATGAATGCACGACCCTAGTTTATCTCAGGATCTTCATAAAGAAGGCATCTTAACTGTCAGCAAAGCCCAACCAAGAGTGAAAATGACATTAGCAAAAAGCTAAGCAAAAGGTCAGTAGAGCAGAAGGGGGGGGATATTCTCCCTCCCCCCCCCCTTTGGATTAACCAGCACTGGAAAATATAGAAATGTACCGCACTGCTTTTAAGAGCAAAACTGTTTTGAGACCAGGAGAAGTGCACATGCCATTTTCCAATCCTAATAGTTTTCCTTCTTTGCAAGATAAAAGAAAAATAAATCTATTCAAAACTACTGCCTTTAAAACTGTGCTTAGGGAATTCTGCTTTTGCCTTTCCAATTAACTCCATCACTGTGCTCCGATTATATTTAATTTCCTAATAATCTTGTGGGTAAACCACAAGGTTTCCTTCTGCTTGGGGAAAGGGGGAAAAAAAAAAAAACTTCTGGGTTTGAGTTGCTTGATTGCCTTTAAGGACCACATTGTTCTCTCGAAGCTGCCAGAATCCTTTTTTCTTCTGCAAAATCCTCAGAAAAAAAGCATTTCCATCTGCTTTGGCTTGGACTCTGCATTGGTTGCAGTACAGGTCTGGAAAGTATTCTAACTTTCTCTTTATCACAGATGCTTGGAAGGGCTTCAGTTGCTGCAGCCTGAGGATGTAGACCAAGCTCCTTGGTGACCTGTGCTGTAATCCTTGGCCTCTCCTGGTTTATTTGAGAGACTGGCCAAACTGATTAGGATTCAGTCAATGCCTTCTTAAGAAGGGGTTGATTCAAAGGGGTCTACAGGAGGCCATTATGAGAGCTTTGGATTCTGGGTATCATAGACTTGTGGTTTGATGTTCATGGAGAGTAAATATATTTTAGAATTTAAAGGTTTCTTAGATATTGCAGTTGTCAAACATCTCTCTTGCGGCTCTCAAACTTCTGAAGTTTATTGTATGTGGCTCTTACTTTAAGCAAGTTTGGCCACACCTGAAATACACTAAACCACAATAAACAAGGACATTCACACTCAAGGGATTTTTATCCTGTATATCCTCCTGGTGTTTCTGAGTCTCTGAAAGCATCTTGGAAGCAAAGAACTTTTTTTTTATATATCAGTCAGTCTATCAGTATTCTTGACCAATCTACCAGCTGTCAAACCTCAACGCTTAGAGGTGTGCTGCAGGACAGAACTGTGAAAGGAATCTTAGCAGCTTTTCATTGTGGGGCATTCTAGCCAGGAAAGACCATGTGAAGGACTGAGCAGTAAGGCTTTGTACACGAAGCTTATAAGTCAGTTTTTGGCCATAGCTTTGAATGAATCATTCATTTATTGTACTTTGAATGACTGAATCCATATTTTATTATTTTATTAATTTATTCCCCACCTTTTTGCCCAACGGGCACACACAAGGCGGCTTACAAACACTTTAAAAATACAACATTAAAAACAATCATATCTGCCACTTTTCCAAGTATCATTCATACACATGCTCCACCCCTTTCAAGAATAATCCTTGGATACAGGATAGCCCTCGTTATCCTCAGGATCTATTCCCAGACCCCCTGCACATAACAAAACCCACGGATAATGGAATCCATAGATGGGAGTCATCAGAGGACCTCCAGATGCAACCAGAACTGCCTTCCAGTCATATCCTAAGGTGTTCTGAGGCCCGTAGAGATCACAAGCAGCCTCCCTTGGCCTTGGGAAAACCTCCGGGACATGACTGGAAGGTGATTCTGGTCACATCTAGGAGGTGAGGTGAGGCCCTCCAGTGTGGGTCCTGTACTGAGTCAAAGCTGCGGGGGCCAAACTTGCGGATGAAGAGATCTTTATCTGTACTTCTTTATGGTCCATCACAAATGGAGACTATTCTGAAATTCTGCTCAGAATGAATTGCTGCATGGGATACAGCCATAGAAGATTCAAGTACAAGAAGACATTTTTTGGGACATTTAGGAAGTCGTCTGTTGAAGCTTTGTTGGACTGAAAATGGCAGCCAATGAGGAGCTAGTTGAGCAGGCCATGAAAGGGGGGAAAAGTAGTGATTTTCTAAGACTATTGTTGCTTAGAAGTCATGAAGCAAGTAAAAGGACTCTGCCCTTCCAGTTAGTCTTATGGCCCAATCCTAAACTGGCTACTGCCAGCAGGGCAAGCATGCACGCTGTTGCAAATGTGCCCTAAGGCGGTGAAGATGATTGTGGCACTGACAGATAGCCACCAGTGACCTGCCAGCACCAGTCGGAGCCCAGTGTGTATCAGAGCACATTGACTTATGATGGGACAGTGGAAGAGTGAGGAAAGGGCAGAACGGAGGCAGGAAGGGGTGTAATGGGGTAGGGGAGGGCAGGAAAGGGGTGGATCAGGCCCAGTGGGGAGCTTGAACAGCAGCAGTGGCTACCACTGTATCATATCCCCCTCCCTGGGTTGATTTCCAGACATGGGTTTGCTCAGATTTGCACCAGCAATTTTGCTCATGCAAACCCAAGTATCCCCATAGCGGCTTCTAGGACTTACCCCAGGGGAAGGGGAAGAATGTCCCCCTACTTCAGGGAGACCTCTAGCAGTCTCTCTTTCCATGCTGGATACAGGAGAGGTCATTTTAGAGCCTCTACACAGCTGTGCGAAAAGGTTGGGTAGGATTGGGCAGTTACGCATCTTTGGGTAGGATTGGGCAGTGACCTACTCACTGAGCTGCTCTCAGCATGGACCTGCCTTTGAAAAGGATTTGGAAGCTTCAGGTTTGGCCAAATGCAGCATCCAGACTGCTGATGGGAGCCTGGTTTGGGGATCTTATAAACACCAATATGAGTTTCACTGGCTCCTGATTTGTTTTTTTTAGTTCAAATCTGAACTGATTGGAACTGAAACTTCTTAAAGATCTTCTGTTCTCATTTGAGCCAACCCTTATGCTTAGATCAATGGGATAGAGCCCACTTTCCATCCCTCTGCATTTGAGGTGTGTCTGGCAGAGGCAGGGGACATGATCTTCTTGGAGGTAGCACGTTGATTGTGAAATTCACAGCCACAGGAGGCCTCATTGATTTTGTTCCTCTATGCCAGGGGTGTCCAAAGTTTTTGGCAGGAGGGCCACATCATCTCTCTGACATTGTGTCAGGGGCGGGGGGGGAAGAATTAATTTACATTTAAAATTTGAATAAATTTACATAAATTTATATAAATGACTGAAGGTCTTGCAATAGCTCAAGGCCTATAAAAGGCCTGGCACAAAGCCTTTGCTGCCGCTGCTGCATCACAGACGTGAAACAGCAAGCAGTGGAGGGAGCCCTCATCCCACAGCTCACGCAAGAGGTCAAACAGTTGCTCTCACGCTAAGAACAGCTGTGTCGGGCCAGTGCGGGCTCCAACAAATCTCCGGAGGGCCAGAGGCTCATTGGAGACTGGGGTCTCCCTGAGGGCCGCATTGAGAGTCCTCGAGGGCCAGAAGTGGCCCCATGGCTGGGGTTTGGGCACCCCTGCTCTATGCCTTCAGGTGACAGATTAAAATGGTGCTGTCAAGATAGTATTTGCTTAGACTGCCTCTTGGACATATTAAAAGCTGCAATCCTATATGCACTTTCCCATTGAGCACAATGTGGGTAACCTCTGAGTAGACATGCATAGGATTGTGCTGTAAGAATCTGTATTTACACATTGAAATTTCACACATTGTGACACTGAAAGAAAACATCACTGTTCCTTCCAAGGCAAAAGAGTCTGAGAATTTTTCAAGGAAAGCCAAATGATTTTGAACAAGACAAGTGAAATATAAACGTGCATACCCAAAACTGTGATTTGGAACCCCAGCAGTCAACCCTTTTGACACAATCCGAGGCTCATGTATGACTTTGATTTTTCAACACAGGCCTTGTGATATGTGTCAAAACCATACATTCGTTTGCTGTATCTGCCATTTTTGGCACTGGAAACCTAATGCTCTGCTCGCACATTATCCCATTACATGTTCATAATGTGAAAGAACTATGGGGAAAGACAACTAGCAAAAAATATTGGCAATGTGAGTTAATGAAAAGCTCACATTTTCTAACTACTGTTTAACTAATTAAAATTGAATTAAAGGAATATAGCATTAACTATGTCAACTGTTTTGCATTAAAAAGTTGTTAAATATATCATGCTGTTTGTAGGCAGCTTTTTGCAACAGCTAATTGTGAGAAATAGTCATGTACGATCTAATTGCATAACTGGGTAGCGTATAAAATTCACAATTAGGTGAATTATATTTAGTAAAATATGTTCAAATACATTGTTTTTTAGATTGTAGGGTTTTATGGAAGCATAATGGAATTGAAGCACATTTTTAATTACCTAATTATTGCCATTTTCCAAGTCCACTTACACCATAATTGGTCTTATTTTCCAAGTCCAGGCTTGGAAAAAGAGACTCAGTCTAATTATGTAGAAATCTTTTACCTGTACAAAGGAATCCTCTGTTTTTATATCCAAATATTACTTGAGCACATGAAATTCAGTCTTCAAAGTGGTATGACTCTCCAGTCACTAATCTGCTCTGCATGGCTGGACAAGTTTTGAAATCACTATCAGTGCCCCTAGTTTTGAGCAATTAGATGTGTGTCAATTTTATATCTCTTTCATTGCTAAGTTGTCACCTAATATGCTGGGGTCTGGTGTGGATGAAACCGATACCCACGTACCCATTCAAAAGTGGCATTGCTTGATCAGAGTGGACAATTGCTGCATAGCATTTTCAACCCTATCAACCAATGAGGAAGCGTTGAGGATGACCTCAAAACTTTATCCTTCTGCTCCGCTCAGCTGTGCTACGGTCATGTATCTGCTAGGCTGTAATCCTATGTTTGTGAACTTGGGAGTATGTTCCATTGAACTCATTGGGGCCTACTTCAGAGAAAACAGGCAAATGACCTAAGGACCAACCGAAGCAGCACTGGCTTGACACACTGCACGGTGACATAAAAATTACCCACCTACACCTCGACCAAGCCCACAACTGAGAGTAATGGTGACTCTGATCCAGAATAGCAGAACTTGCCACCACATGGGACAAACAGTAAAGAAAAAGAAGAAGAAGTAGACTTACACAAAATGTGAATGCTAATCTTCACACAGTATATGCTAATTTTGACTGCTGATCTTCACACAATACAATCAGAGATCTCAGGAAATTTCTGGCTCCTGTCCTTTGGCTCCTGGGTCTCCTTTTTTTAACCCCGAGCCCAGGTAAGATGTACCCCTTGCATACCCTCTCATGGGCCATGGTGAGACTGGAAAATGTAAGAGCCCAGGAAATTTCAGGCCCCCTCCGTTGGCTCCTGGGTCCCGTTTCTTGACCCTAAGACTGAGTACAATTTAGCCCCTGCACTCTGCTTAGGAACATAGGATGTCATCACTGATGAACAACAGTGCAGGAGGATGATCACCTTGAAGCTTTGCTTCTAAGATTTCCTAAGGCATTCCTAAGGTCACTGTGGGACACAGGATGCTGGACTGGACCATTGACTTAATGGAGTACCCTTCTTTTTTACCTTGATTTGGTGGTCCAAATATGAATGCCTAACATAAAAAAGATGACCATATAAATTTTCCTTGTCAACTGAAACCGAATGTCAGAGAAAAATATTGACACCCTACACACACACAGGCATGCATGCTCACACAGCAGCCTTTAAAGATGATGAACGCTTTTTGATGTATTATTTCATATGGAGAGTGTGTACATCCACTTACTGCTAGGGGGAAAAATTGCAGAGAAAAAAGCTCTATCTTTCTACAGCGATTTTTTTTAAAAGGGCAAATAGAAGGAAAGTCATCTTCACTGATTGTGCAAAATGATATATTCTTTTTAGGCGAAAATTACAAGGAAAGAGAAGGAGAAAGGCCAGGAAGAAGAGCAAGGCTCTTAGCAAAGGTGGACACGTTGAAAGAGCATTATTGGCGCAAAATTAGATAGAGCGCCATCTCTTGTGCTCGGTGTTTAAATGAGTTTAAGTAAAAGTACTCCCAGTTGCCATGGGAGGTAAAAATCACATACATGAAACAGTAATCTGGGAGGACTCTTTGGGAAATTCTGGAGCATTAGCAATCTTTACAACTGCCTCAGCAGAGAGGCAGAGAGTGCTATAGAATTCAACAGATAGATAAGCAGGGAGGGTTACGGTCTGACCATGACGAGAGCTAAGAGAATGAGGTTAAAATCAAGTCTACTCTGATTTGAATCTCATCCTGAGATTTTACCAGATGGATTTCGGCAAGTCACTCAGTCTCAGTTTTCTCCACCTGCAATAAGGTGGTAATCATACATGCATACGTCAACTCAACTCAACTCAACAAACCTTTATTAGGTATAGATACATGCAAACCTTAAAGCAGAGCTATTCAAACTTGGGCGTCGAGATGCCCCAGCCTGAGAGCCCTGGCCTCTGCCCCCTTAAGAGGCAGGGCAGAGCAGGGGGAAGGCAGCGATGCGATCTCCAGGATCGCATCGCTCAGGGGACTGCAGGGACTGGGATGTACTCACCAGTCCCTGCAGCAGCCATCTTGGGGTGTGGGTAGCCCTGCATGAGTGCCTGCAGGGCTCCCCAGGCTTCCAAAAGTGAAAGTGGAGCAATCGCGCTCCACCTCTGCAAAACCGGAAGAGGAGTGTGATCGCTCCACTTTCACTTTTAGAAGGCTGGGGAGCCCTGCAGACTCTTGCACAGGGCTCCCCACACCCCAGGACGGCTGCTGCAGGGACTGGTGAGTGCACCTCAGTCCCTGCAACCTGCCCCCTGCAGCCTTCCCCCGCTGCCTCCATCCCCTCCCCTGCAAGGACTTACTGCTCTCTTCAAACTCCCTGAGAGTTAAAAAACCGCAGCCTTAAAGGGTTGTTGTTGCAGAGACTTCAACAAATTAATACATGCAACAAGGCATTTTTGACAGAATAATCCAGGCAGGAGCCACAATATTATTCATTAATAATAATATTTTTATTAATAAATAATATTCATTGTTATAATGATGATGACAATTTATATTACATCATCAACGTCTGTGCCAGTTTTTGCCCTAAGGAAAAATATCCCAAGCCCCAAGGATCTTGCAATCTAAATCAGTGGTCTTCAACCTTTTGTGTGCCATGACCCCAATAAATAAATAAATGAAGAGTGAGACTGGGGACTCCATTGTTGATCCCACCCCCCCTTCCAGAACACTATCTGCCCACCCCCACCCCACCCCTGCCTACTCCCCACCCCGGTTACGCCCTCCCAACACTGTTCACGATAGCCAAATCTCCCTATAGGAGAGCAGAAAAAGTTACTATGAAATCTGGCACTATTTTAGCACAAAAGCTATTTTAGCACAATTGCTAAGAACCTGAGGAGGACTGGGGCATAATCTCCTGGTACCTGAAGGAGTATACCAGGTGCCTCTCCCTTTACCGGCTGGTGCTCCACTTCAGTGGTTTTCAACCTTTTTTATTTCCTTAAATTGCCGCAACCCCACAACTGAGGCTTCATGACCCTATTGGGGTCCTGGCCCCAAAGTTGAAGAAAACTGATCTTAATTAGATACTAAAGCGAAGGAAAGGGGGGAGAGAAACAAAAACAACAAGGGATAAATGTGAACAAATGAAGTTATTTATACATATAGTCATATGTCCAAGAGCACAGCTTTCCTTAGAACTGATTCACCTTTTAAAAAAATGAAAACAGCATTGCTTTAAAACCGCCTTCAGAATAATAAAAAAAAGAACAGCTTTAGTTAAGATTCATACATACTCCATGACTCTGCCATGCTGAGTTCAACCATTTCTCCATCTAACTCTGCGTAGCCTGCACTGACTCCCAGCTGCTCTCCAGGATTTCGGACCCCGCCAACCCTACCTGTGGATATCAGGGATTGCATCTGGAACTATCTACATATGCAGCAGGCGTGCCAGCATTTCACCTTTGCTCCTTAGCTCTTTTGGAAGCAGCCACTATAATTCTCATTTCTGCTTTCCTTAGTTTCAAAAGTATGATGATCAAAACAAAACAAAAAATAGAAACATCTTCTTTGCAGAATTGAGCTCAAATGCTTCTTTTGCTGTTAACACTTCTATACCTGCCATTGAAATATTGTACAAATCCACATCACGTGAAAACTGACATGAAAACTGTCAGTTTAGAAAACTGTCTAAAAACAGAGAAAAATCCATAGAAGATATAAAATGATTGTGATAAGCTGTAGGAGATCATTGGGAATGCCAATAGACCAGTGGTTCTCACACATTGAGCACAAGGACCCACTTTTTGAGAATCTGTCAGGACCCACCAGAAGTGATGTCATGTCTGGAAGTGACATCATCAAGCATAATTTTTTTTTTAAAAATCTTAGGTTGTAATCCTACCACACTTATCCAGGAGTAAGTCTCATTGACTATCTTTGTTAAAAGAATATACACAGTACTTGTTAAAAGTACAGGTCTATAACATTTCCCCAAATGCAGTCACATAACATGCGAGTTTCAAATCGAATATACTAAAAATTAAATTTTGAAATGAATGGGGACCCACCTGAAATTGGCTCATGACCCACCTAGTGGGTCCCAACCAACAGTTTGAGAAACACTGCAACAGACTATACATCTCTAGATCAGCAATTTTCAACGTTTTTGTTCTCATGGCATACTGACCTCTATGGTTTTCTCTATGGTCCTCACTCTTGTGATGTCACTTCCGGATTCTGGGAGACTGTTCTGGGTTCTGCGACTCCATTTGTAGGGCAACTATCTGTAGTAACAAACTGTCTCTCTTTCTTTGCTGGTAGAGAGGGACAGACTTTACTACAGAACAGTTGCCCTAAAAACAGAGCTGCAAAACCTGGAAGAGTTTTACAGCTATTTTCAACCACTGTGTTCCAAACCCCTGAGACACACCTGCTGACCTTTCATGCGGCGCACCACCCCAGATGAAAAATCACTCCAAGTTCTATGCTTATGACTTCTTTGCTGATGAGGTTGCTGATTGGTCTATCCAGCTCTCCTTTGTTCATGGAAGTGCCAGGGATCAACCCTGGAGCCATCCACCACCTAACAACAGCCTCTTTTGATTGAAACTAGCACCACGCAGAAGTGCTTCCATTTGGCTGGGCCGTGCCAGCTGGCTGACACTGTCTCCTGTCCATGATTTCCAGCTGTGATCCTAAGCATCCCTGTTATCTGTAAATAGAACCTCCCTTCTGTAGAAATGGCCAACATGAAGATTTATGTTGCCATGTATGGACAGACAAATATGCACTACATTGAAAGGACAGAACTTGCAACTGTGGCTATCACAAGCAAACCCTTAACATTGGTCTACAAGCAACAACTCAACATTCTAACTCATCATAGCATCCTGTTCACAGAATTTCTCTTTTTCCCCCTCTCAATTCAGTCACACATTATGTATACTGACTTCCATGTAAAAGATTTGTGGCAATTGCATGATGTATGAGGTGCCATTTGTAAAATATTATTTAGTGTAAAATGCGATTTCCATCCCAACCCCCCACTGATTTACAAGTTGGATTCATAAATCTGCACTTCTCAGGGGTTGAGTTATATATCTTGCTTCCGATTTGTAAAACTTGCCAGTAAATCTTCAGCCAAAAGTTTTGATTCAGAAATCATTATTTTAAGCATTAGATTTAGCAAAAACATTCCACTGATTTATATGCAACGAAATGGTTTTACATACCCCAATCTGGATTTACAAATTCTACAACAGATTTACAAATCATGCCAAGAGATTCCTGAATAACAAAAAAAAAGAAAAAAGAAAAAAAGTGTTGTGATTTACTCATCTTCACTTTGCAATTTTAAGGAACAACTGACTGATTTATAAGGCTGAGGCTATACAATAATGATCTTAGTTTATGAAATCCTTCTTTTACTTTGAGTCAAAGTTCTGATTTATAAATGATGATTAGGTTTACTGCAAGGTAGGCTACAAGATTCGCTTGGCACATTGCTGCTAGGAAAAAGCCTCGACAAACAAGCCAGGTTTGAAGATGGATGGAGCAGCAAAGTTTACTGATCAAACTCCAGGAGCTCAGGAAAAGGATACTGCCATTTCGGAAAATACTGCCTTTGTTAGTCTATAAAAGATAGACCCGGACTTCTACATAAATATATTCTGTTCAAACTTTTCCCTGTTGGTTCTTAAAGAAGCATTCATACCACTGACTTAAGAGCTTGTCGTAATTTGGGGTGTTCATGCTATCACCCAGACAGTTAGCAAGGACAGATTTTAGACCCGCTACAATTTTAGAATCTGTTCTTCTACAGCAGGGGTGACCAAAGTTTTTAGCAGGAGGGCCACATCATCTCTCTGATACTGTGTCAGGGGCCAGGGAAAAAAAGAATTAATTTACATTTAAAATTTGAATAAATTTACATAAGTTTGCATAAATGAATATATTAAAGATGAACTTATATGAATGAATGCAGGTCTTGCAATAGCTCAAGGCCTATAAAAGGCCTTGCACAAAGCAAGGCTGGCCTTTCCTTTGCTGCCACTACTGCATCACAGACATGAAACAGCAAGCAGTGGAGGAAGCCCTCATCCCATAGCTCACGCAAAGAGGTCAAACAGTTGCCTTCACGCTGAGAGCAGTTGTGTCGGGCCAGTGCGGGCTGCAACAAATCTCTGGAGGGCCAGAGGCTCATTGGAGACTGGGGGCTCCCTGAGGGCTGCAATGAGAGGCCTCGAGGGTTGCATGTGGCCCCAGGGCCGGGGTTTGGGCACCCCTGTTCTACAGTGTGACAAGCAACACCCACATCAGGAAATGTCCCTCAGAGAAAGCAAAGGCTACTTGAGTAGGAAATGAGGGCAAACCTGATCTACAGTGCCAGGGTTGGACCAACACTTGACACCTGACATGCCGAATGCTTCCCCCCTGCTCACCTGATGATGTATCAGTCTCTGTTTCTCTCACTCTTCAGTGTTCTAACTCTGCATTCTCATCCCCTCCACATTTTTTCTTCCTCTCTGTTCCCCTGTTCCATTTCCATTCTAGGGAGTGGAAGGAGAAGGAGGAACAGTGGACGCAGGTAGGACAGGGTGATGACCCCACTAATCTGCTACCTGAGGTGACTGCTTCAGCAGGCCTCATGATTGGGCTGGCCCTGTAGAATGTTTTGTCTGAGGAGCATTATTGAAGATGCACAGGTAGGATATAAGAATGAATGAGACCCAGGCCAGTCTAGTCCGGAATCTTGTTCTGCAGTGATCCATCAGATTCATGCCTCTGTGAAGCCCCCAAGCAGATGTCTCATGCAGTTAGGGTGCAATCCTAACCAACTTTCTAGCACTGACATAGCTGTGCCAGTGTGGCATGTACTGCATCCTGCAGCAGGGGGGCCATCAAGGGGATAAGGGCATGTTTGTTATCTTACCTTGGGGCTGCATTGCGGCTAAGTCTGTGCTCAAAACTTGGTTAGGATTGAACCCTCCCTTACTTACAGTATTTTCATCCCACCCTTCTCCCCAAAGGGACCCAAAACAAAAACAAATGCAAAGATACTGAAGACATAAAGTCACAATTTAAAAAGCAAATTTCACAATAAGCTAAAACCCATAAAACAAGACAATCTTACAAACAATACAACACTATTACAATCAGACATAAGAACAGCAGCCACCACCTTATAAAAGAAGCACCAAGCCTGTAAAAGCCAGATGCACTTAAAAAGGCAACTTTGTCTGAACAAAAATGTCTCCAAGCCTCTCCGGACAGTCTCCAAAGAAGGCGAAGTTCATAGACCATGAGGGAGGGAATTCCATAGAGTTGGTGCTGCTACCGAGAATGCCCTGATTCTGACCTTCTTCTGTCATTGCTCCCCTGAGACTGGCATTCAGAGGCAGATGACCTGCAGTTGCCCAGTGGCTAATAAGACGTGGGACCTAAGGATAATTTTGACTGATAGACACTTATAGAGTCACTTTCCTAGTGATAGCCATTTTTTGTCATTTCATTTCATGTCATCTTCACTTGCTTTCTGTTGTCTTTGTGTTGCTGCATTCCAGACTTTTCCAATATATATTCATTAAATTCATTTTTCCAGCACGCCTCTTTCCATCTTGCATTTTGTGTCCATTTTCAGCGCTAGCTGGAACATCTTCCCGTGTAGCTTTTTATTAGCAGGCTGTTTACACCCTCCTCCAGATCATTAACAAAGATGTTACCTGTTGCCATTTAACCTGCCTTTCATTGTCACTGCCTGTATCTGTCTTTTGGCCCATAGCTGAAGCTCTGTTCAGCTCAGCTGCTGTAAAGTCCAGTTTGAATTCCCTTCTCGAGTTAAGATTTTGTGAGGAACAGTTTGGTCTCCGTACCATCCAAGTGCCTCCCATTTTGTGCATGCGTTCCTCGGCTTATTTTTGCAATTCTATTTTTGAGCAAGCAATCAAGACCGCTGGCAAGATAACCTGCAACACCAGAGCCTTATGATCACACAAGAGTCAGAGCCAAGATTCTGTAGTCGTGCTCAAAATCAGCCCCCACCTGCACAGGCACAACACAACATACATTCAGGCTTTCTGAAAGATCGCTAACACATTGCAAGCATTTTCTTTTGCATCTGAACCAAGACACTCTTTTTTTTAAAAGACAGATTGCATCCAGTTAGGATTGAGGCTGGGATCTTCCCATGTGGCAATCAAGGGTAATGGCACAGGTGCACCTAGATCAGATAAGTGAAGCACACTGATTGTCAAAGAAGCAATGACAGTCCCACATCCATGGCATAATTGTTTAGAGAGAGTTAATCAGCTGATTAGTTACATCCTAAAGAGCATAAAAAGGGGGAAAGAGAAGGGCGGCAGTATGCACAGGGAACATATGGAGAAATCAAATATGGAGTAATGGCTGTGGGAGGAAATTGCACTCACTTCAAGGAAATTGTATAGTTTGAGGCAGAACAGTCTGAGAATATTCTATTTTTTTTTTTAAGTGTATCACATCTTAAGGTTGAAAAATTCACAGAGTAGAATCCCCACTGGGACTGTTTCACATCAGAAGGCAGGGAGGAAATTCACACGTCAAAGCTTCATTTCCCTGAAAGCTCTCTGCTCATGGAAAGCTAGCTTTTCAGGGAAAACAAACTTTATGCAAGATGCTTAAAAAACAAACATGGGGAATAGTCTAATCCTGTAGTCTCTCACTGGCATTCTGAAGCGGTACAGTCCCAATGAGACAACATAATATTTCCTCTGAATACAATCTGCAGTTCATGGGTCGAACTTTAAAAAATTACCTGGTGTGGCATCTCTTTCTTATTTATCCTTCAAAGGATCAGGTGAGATCAGCATACAGTAATCCTCTCACTGATATCCACACACATTCATATAGGACAACTCTCCAAATCTAAGTACGTAACCAACTGAGAAGAGATGAGCTACAGCGAGTTGTAACATGTGAACCTACCAGCTTCCAAAATTATTTTCTCATCAAATGTCTCCCTGTAGTTTAACATTTTGAATGTTCTGATCTTGTTTCCAAAATGAAACTGATGGGAGGAAGTGAACGGTGTGGTGAACCGAACGTGATAAAAGTAGGAAAGTAATGATAGAAAGTCTCTTTGTTAAACCAGGATTCTGGAAGAATGAAATGCAGGGCAGATAAACCAGTGAACAGGATGGGTGATTCATCTCTACATTTCACAGAAGAAGATGCAACAGTGCATTCTTCCAGCTGCAGTGTCCTCACCATCCAAAGTTCTAATCCCTGAAAAATCTCTTCCTTTTTTCCCTTATGCTTGGAGGGTCCTCCCAGGAGACTTTCATGTGATGACTATTCTTTTATGTGACAGTGTTTACTCTTCAGATATGTGAAGCTTTTGTCACGACCCTTCATTTGCATGCCCCACTGTAAGTCTAAATACATGTAAATGAAATAGTTGCACATTCTTCCCCTGCTTGAACACATCACTACTGAATCAGATCATTGGTCCACCTGGCTCAGTACTGTCAACAATGACTGGTAATGAGTCTCTAGGATTTCAGACTGGACATCTTTCCCAGCCCTACCTATCTATGGTTTACCTGCCTCCATTTCCCTTCTGTCCCACTGTTATCTCCCTTGTGCTGATATCTAGATTGTGACCACCTCAGGACAGGGACCTACTTGCCTCCTCTTTCTTTGTAAAGGATCAAAAGCATATAAATAACAACAACAAGAGTTGAGGTCAGAAGTCAATTTAGACACTGAGAAACATATTCTAAAGACTGAGGAAACATTCAATCCATATCCTTTGCCTGCTCTGAAACAGCATCTATCAACTGAAAGAGGTGAAGTGACACCAGTTTATTCCAACCCTTTATCATCCTGTAATATTTTATGCAGAACCATTCCTTCCCTCTCCCCCACCCAACCTTTAATCTTTCTGCAATTTTCAAGACACTCTCCTGAGGTCTGCAAAATTCTGGTGTATTTATAAAAGAATGAAATAGAAACCTTCTGCTCACAGGGCTTTCTGTAGCTGACTGTCGTGCCCGATGAAGCCACTACCATTGGGGAAAAAGCACTGAGATGAAATTTCAATGGTTTATAAAGAGAGGGTGACAAAAGTGCATTTAGTATTCCAAGTCTGTTCTTAAAAAAAAAAAAAAAAAAAAAAGTCCTAGGGAGAAAATATTATACAATTTCTCCGTTTGCTGTAGATGTTGGGTCTCCCCCCCCCCCCCAAATCCATGGGGAAATTTGCAATCGTGCATTTCTAGACCAAAATGTGGTCTTCAGTTCTGGCACTCTGGATTTCCCTTGGCATACAGACCACAATCCAAAGCAGAATGAAATGGACTTAGGAAATGACTTCACTGTTCACCATCAAGAGACTTAAAAAGCACTTAAAACTGTATTCGTGTCATGGTGGTTGTATATCAGCTTGCAGAATGCAAATCATAGAATTTTGGGGGTCTCCAAAATTATTCTCAGAATGAACATTTTCAAATCCCTAAACTAATGTTTCTGAAGCAGCACAAATTGAGGTGATTTTTTTTTCCCTGATAGATTATTCGAGTTCTGACTGTACTTTGCATTTTATTTCCTGTTTCCATTGTGTTGCCTGGAATTGAACATGGCTGTTGGGCTTCTGTGAATGAGGATTCAAGCACAGACAGAAGGGTACAGTTTATTGGGGCCCAGAGATCCATAAGGACCCAGCCCAGAATGCAACTGAAATGGCCGTTTTGAATTGTGTGAGTATGCCTTTGAAGGGGGAGAGGCTTGCATTTGGATGTGAGGAATCAGATTCAAAATCATATCCATTTTGCTCATATGTGTCAACCCAGCCCATGGGTTTTGCCAAGAGGCCACTCTGAGTTTGTGAAGGAACTGCAGACATACAGATGAAAGAAACTTGGGAGCAAAACCTGATTCAATTCTGTTTGCAATCCAAAAACACTTTAGTGTACAAATAATCAGTGAACATGACTCTCATTATGGGTGACAAGTAGTTCATTATGGGTTATAAGTCATAGTAGGTATGTGCAAGCTCTTGGCTTTAGAGACAGGCTGCCTCTGATGGCCAGATGTAGGGGAGGGCACCAGGACTTAGGTTGTGTCTGTTGTCTAGTGTGTTCCTTGAAGCATTTGGTGGGCCACTGTGAGATACTGGAAGCTGGACTAGATGGGCCTTTGGCCTGATCCAGCGGGGCTCTTCTTATGTTCTGTGATGCCCATATCGAAGGCGGACCCACGGGGTATTGGTTCTGTTGTACCGTCCAGACCCGCCCAGTCTCTCCCTGGCCGGCGCGAAGAACGGGGAACCGAAAAAAGGGGTTTGTTTACCTTCTTTAATTTCGTTGCGGCCTTTACATTCATTGAGACCCCTCACAAGACCCCAGTACCCTCCAGGTACAGTTCCAGTGACAGTCTTTCCAGTTTCCTGAAATCAAGGGGCCAGTTACCCCACTGACCTTTCTCCCACAATCCTCACCAGGAAAGGTGTCGGGCGCGTGGAGTTCTCTGCGGGTAAGTTCTGGAGTTAGTGCAGTCTCTTTGGAAAGGGCTGGGCCAGACTGGTGCCCTCCTCTCCTTTC
The DNA here is from genome assembly GCF_035046505.1 of Tiliqua scincoides. NCBI lineage: Eukaryota > Metazoa > Chordata > Lepidosauria > Squamata > Scincidae > Tiliqua > Tiliqua scincoides. The sequence continues at coordinate 35,898,072 of NC_089829.1, forward strand.
TGCTCTCACCAGTTTGTGGGTTCAGCTTAGAGATGCTCCTGGGGTCCTCTGTACTTGGGGATCTTCCAAAGCCCTTGGGAAGCTCTTTCCTCAAGGAGTCAGAGTCTTGGACCTCTGCCAGCCCCTGGCTGTCTCTCAGCTTTGTTTGCCTCTCATCTACTAGAGGCACCGCCTTCCTTTCTTCCCTTCCCTTCCCCTCCCTTCCTCTTCCTTATGGAGCTCAGGAAGGTGCTTCCCCCTCCCTTGGCTGTCTCGTCTCCTCTCCTCTTATCCTCCTGGGCAGTCCCTCTAGCCTCACCTTTCCCTGGCCCCACCTGGGGCTGAGTTCTCCTGAGATCTCCTATCCTCTCCATGCAGGTCCCACCCTTTCTGTTAAAAGGGGAAGCGGCACCTGTGCTGTCCTGTCTCTGAGGAGGCCTCAGCCCCGCCCCAGAAGTGAGGAGGCTGACTGTAGCAAAGACTTAGGAGCCTCGCCCTCTTTGGCTGGCTCCTTGTTCTTCCAGGACATTCCCTGGAGGGTTCCCTGTGTCTGGACACCCCTTCCTTCCGCTTGCCCCCCTTGGTCCTCCTGATTCCCCGCTGGGGGTTGCTGCCCATGGTACGCCCCTAGGTGACATGTTCTATTTTGAAATTTTAATTTACTGTGCCAAGGGGACACTGGCAAAAATCTTAACCTATTGATGACTCTTGTTGATCCTGTGTAAGTAGTGTAGGTGCTTCAGTTCAGCTTCATAGGAAAAAGCACATCTCTCTCTCTCCCCCCCCCCCCACTGTAACCTGAATATTTCAGGAGAAATGTCATACGATCAAAACTTCCGTGCATTTACTCGCTCTTTCAATCACCACTTTCTCACCACCTGTTACTGCAGCTGTTATATTTCTTGTTGTGTGTTGCCGAACAGTTGTAGGACACATATTCATTATGGATTGATGGTAGATCTATGGCACGCTAGACCACTGGATAGCTAATTGGCTGTTACAGCAGTCGGTGACAATAAGATATTTTTTACTTTGCATGGCAGTTCTTTTCTGAGGAGCGTCTCCAGGGTTGGGAAACGGCAAAATGTATTGGTTGCCATCCTGGCTGCCATGGGATTGCTAATAGAAACATATTTTTCTCACATCGTGTATAAAGCCCAGGCAGGCACTTCATAGCAGATTTTGTTACACCATCCTGTTTAATTTGAATCAAGGATGGATGAATTAAAGTGCTTGGGTATTCACAAAAGGTGGCTCAAGGCTGCAGTTTCGTTGCCAATGATTTGTCTTTTGGCATAGGGTACAGCTGCCTTCCTCTGGCTGGTCTGTCCAGGGCTACCCCCTCCTCCAAGCAATTACAGGACCCAAATTTCCATGGTCATGAGAAGAGGTGTCATAATATGACGCATGTCATAAGAACATAAGAACAGCCCCACTGGATCAGGCCATAGGCCCATCTAGTCCAGCTTCCTGTATCTCACAGCGGCCCACCAAATGCCCCAGGGAGCACACCAGATAACAAGAGACCTCATCCTGGTGCCCTCCCTTGCATCTGGCATTCTGACATAGCCCATTTCTAAAATCAGGAGGTTGCGCACCTCACCACATGGAGACAGTTTAGGATTAGAAATATCATCCAGTCTGGCCCTGAGGTGTTTGCCTCTGGCTGTGGTTTTGTGGGGAGGGGGTGCCTGCTTCAACCTGCTTGCCCACCCACCTCCAGTGTTCCTCGTCCATCTGCTTCCTGGATTTAAAAAGGAAAAAAAGAACTGGAGTGAAAAAGGAAGGGTGGAGGAGCGGTGAGTCATGGGCTAGAGGTCTCTGGCACTCTAGCTCCACCACTCTCTTCTCCTTCACACTTCCTCTTCTGTTCCATTCTCTGCATCCTTTGTGACCCCAAGGAATGGGGGGGGGGCAGTAGCAGCAATAGTGGTATGAGATAAGAGGGGCAGTATTTGAATTGCTGTGGTAGACACTGGAAGTCTTAGGACATTCTTGCCCTTCCTGAAGCAGGTCTAAGTCAGGCCAGTGTAGCTGCATGGAATCTCCTTAAGTGCAACCTTGAGTTCCATGATGGAAGAAATTGATGGATATATGTATGGAACCAGGGTGGCCAATCCGATCCTTGCACCCACCAAGCCCCCTTGCAGAGTCTACCATGCCTCCTGCATACAGCCATTGAACCTATGCTGGGATCACATTGACAATTGGGTAGTGCACTGCCACCAAACCAGTCCCTAACCCTTCAACGTGCACTGCAGCTAGGATATGGGCCGCAATCGGGTCCTGCAACTATTTACGCATCTCCCAAGGTAGGCTTCCTGCTTGCTGGGGTGCCAGGGACAATAGGGAGGCAGATGCTATGCTGGAAAGGGGGTGGGGCTGCACGTGTTCATAAGACAGACCCCCTTATAAAGGGTTCAGCCAGTGATGAGGCAGGGGCAACCAGATGTGAGGCAGAGGGCTCTGTCTCCACAGCCAGTGCAGAAGGCAGTAGCCTGAGGATGCTGTCCTGTGAAGAGGAGGAAGAGGAAGTGGCTGCTGTATAGTCCCCCTTCTTTTAACCAATCTGAAGCAACAAGGAAAAGGGGGTTTCCTCTTGGACCACTCCCTGTTTCCAAACTCCCTCTGTCTGAAAAAGCAGTTTGCAGTACCCAAACCGAGATCACTGTCTCAGTGATCACTGCCTCACATTACACAAAAATCCACTGCTGGTTTTCCTCGGAGCTTTTTTTTCATTTCTGCTATCTAAATGGGGGGGGAGGACTTCTTTGTTGTTGCTGTTGTTCAAGTAGTGAGGAAACCCTGGCCAATCCATCAGAAATCACACACAAATATAGCAGGAGAACCTGGTCTCCCTTCTGCCATCTCCTATCCTAGGAAGAAGTCTATAGCAGTTGTGGTGGCACAAGTTTCCATAGCTGCCTACAGATGGATTAAAAAGTTCTCAAACCACTACACCGGGTTTACTGCTGAGGGGAGGAGGGGATTAATGGGTGTGGCATGCAAAGCTCCTCCCACACCACATTGGTGAGTGGCAGAGGAAGCTCTTCCTTCCCCACTGTCCAATGGGTGAATGCCCAAGAGACCTCCCACCACATTGCAGATGATTGGAGTGTCAGGTGTAGTTGGACAAGTCTCAGGGCGCAATCCTAACTGCACTCTAGGCTGACACAAGTCCCTTGTGCTGGCCTCCATGTGCTACAAGAGTGCCGTAAGTCACTTTTGTTGCCGTAAGTGAGCCAGGAGGCCGGAGCACAGATGTGCGCTGGCCTCTGGAGGCTGATTTCAGGGCCCTTGTACTGGCAGCAAGGTAGCTGAGTGCTGGCAGTGGGCCACCAGCGCAGAGGGCTGGGGAGGGTGCTCCAGGGGATGTCCCAGGGGCATGGGTGGGCCATGGGTGGACCAGGCCCCGGTGGGAAGTTTGAGCCAGAACCCTTCACTTAGGCTGGATCCTAACTCACTTCCATGCAGCCCGGCCTCAAGCCGGCCTCTGTAGATGGTGCAGATCTGAATAGCTCCATTGGGGCCCCGGCAGCGTTACTTGGGATAGGGGAACTAATTTCTCCTTCCCTAGTTGTGCCACAGGCTGCCCCAATCCCACACTGGATACTGCGCAGGTCAGATGGCCTGCCTGTTCCAGCGTGGATCTGGATTGGGCTGCCTGCTGACTTGCAATGCCGCAAATCCGGTACCACGACTACTCATAGGTTGACATGGGTCCTCAGCCAGTCTCTGACCTGGCCAATATCTGATGCTGCCCCTGGAAATGCTGGTGCTCAGGACGTTCCGCTATAGTTGTACCTTTGCGTCCAATGCCTTATCAGAATCAGACGTTTTCTGCCAAAGTTTTCTACAACAAAACAAGAACGACAACAAGTCTTTGATGCCTCAGTGCAGCAGACTTCTTCATTTGATTCCTCGACTTGAGGGCACAGTGGCAATTTGATTCTAAGTCTTAGTGTTTTGTCTGGAGGATTGATACCTGAAGTCAAGAAACTGATGGTTTAATCACACCAAAAGAATACTACAATTAGGGCTGAAGTTAAATTGTAGACCTGCTGTGAATACTGGTGAAGGCTTTTGAGAGCTACCTTCCATTTGCCTGGCAGCTTCCCTGTTTATTAGGAGTTCAAAGTTGCTGAACACACCTGTGACAATGATAATGTGGTGCCAATAGTAACTCTCTGTTTAGATAAGCCCCTTTCATTCATTCATTCATTCATTCATTCGTAAATCCAAAGCAGCTGGATTTATATGCATAGGAGGTTAGTCACTCTTTGAGCCATTCCTCTAGAGAAACGATACATGCTATCATAATTTTTTTTTTTTAATAGCTTCTCCTGGCCTCATCTGAACCACACCATGAGATGCCACCAAAGCGAATGGTTATAAGAAACACTGTAAAGTAAAAATATGATATGGGAACATGGGTAAAAATTTGATTTATGCCACCACTGCTGAATCTACCACTGTCAAACGAGTCCAGCTGCACTTCTGTTTATGTCATTACTCTTTGAGAAAGAGACAGAGGGAAGATTTTCACCTCAAAAATTGAGCTAGACTCAGCAATACTGGAGAAAATCCATCATCTGTCAGTCGCCTCAAAATCAGCAGGAGTTTTTGGTGCTCAAAAGAAAAATCCGATTCCTATTAAAACAGATACAACTCATTGCAGAGAGCATGTGCCCTTCTGCTATGCAACATGGCCGCTGCAGTGGGGTCTCGTCTGGAGTTAATTGAACCACGGCAAGCCTTGCTATGCGTGCATGTGAGATCAACATTTCAAACATCTGTAAGGCAGGGAAGAGAGCCTGAGCAAGGCATGTAAGCAAATGGCTCGATTCCACCCAAAATATATCTACTTTATATCCATTAAGGACAGTATACATCTCTAGGGATGAGCAGAAACTCCCTGAGAAAAGTTCATCTCATTTGGTTTCCCTGAAAAACTATCAAATGTTTTGTTTTGTGAGGAACCCTGAAGTTTGCATTGAACTTCCGCACTAATTGCAATTCCAATGTAATGTGATAAACTAATATGACCCCATTAACAACAGGGTGTGTAACAATTTATTAGCAAGTATTTATTAATATAAATACCAGGGGACATCCACTAAAATTGAGTGTTGGGAGAGTTAGAACAGACAAGAGAAAATATTTCTTTACACAGCGTGTGGTTGGTCTGTGGAACTCCTTGCCACAGGATGTGCTGATGGCATCTGGCCTGGATGCCTTTAAAAAGGGATTGGACAAGTTTCTGGAAGAAAAATCCATTATGGGGTACAAGTCATGATGTGTATGCGCAACCTCCTGATTTTAGAAATGGGCTATGTCAGAAGGCCAGATGCAAGGGAGGGCACCAAGATGCCCTCTTTTTATCTGGTGTGCTCTGGTTATCTGGTTATCTTGTTATGTCTCTTGTTATCTGGTGTGCTCTCTGGGGCATTTGGTGGGCCGCTGTGAGATACAGGAAGCTGGACTAGATGGGCCTATGGCCTGATCCAGTGGGGCTGTTCTTATGTTCTTATGTTAATATCTGCATAGATGGTAAGGCTGCACTGGCTCTGACTCACCAAGCTAAATACCCAGCCTAAGAACCATAAGAGGTTGCCTAGCAGAGGTTTGAGAAGCTTCTTGGTTCTCTGCATGCTTAGGACTACAAAAATGGAGGCAAGAGCTGGCCACACTCTAATCAAGATTCCATGCCCATCAGATGGTCCACCTGGTTGACTTGAATCCTGAATTTCCCAGGTCCAGCGGCAGCAGTGGTGCAAGCTGGCTGTGGGACTCACACTGCCACTGTGCCTGGCATCCATCTTGCAAATGAGTGTCCCCCAGAGTATTCCTAAGAGGATCCATGTCCCCCAGAGTTTTCCTGTAGGGCACAGAGGCCCCTACATCATCATGGAACCACTTAGGAATACTCTGTCTGGTGGATATGATGGAAGAAGGACAAACTATGACCAGGAGGAGCTACACCAGGGGGTTATTAACATTATTATTAACAGTATTTATATACCGCTTTTCAACTAAAAGTTCACAAAGCGGTTTACAAAGAAAAATCAAATAACTAAATGGCTCCCTGTCCCAAAAGGGCTCACAATCTAAAAAGATGCAAGAAGAACACCAGCAGACAGCCACTAGAACAGACAGTGCTGGGGTGAGGTGGGCCAGTTACTCTCCCCCTGCTAAAAAAAGGAGCACCCACTTGAAAAAGTGCCTCTTACCCAATTAGCAGGGGTTCCCAAAACATGCATCTACTGAGTTTTGGGTGCCACCATCTTGAATTTCATAAGATTTTATGAGATCCCCAAGATGGCAGTCCCCAAATCTTACAAGAGTTGGGTGCTGTCATTTTGGATCTCATGTGATTTTGTGAGGTCCAAGATGGCAGTGCCTGGCTGAGCCAGGAAGAAGCAGCTGCGGGAAGCTCCTCTTGTCATCCTCCACCCCCAACAGCAATCCTCTTTCTCCTATCCTCTGAGGGTGGGATGGGGGAGAATGATCTAATAAGAACAGCTCCACTGGATCAGGCCATAGGCCCATCTAGTCCAGCTTCCTGTATCTCACAGCAGCCCGCCAAATGCCCCAGGGAGCACACCAGATAACAAGAGATCTCATCCTGGTGCCCTCCGTTGCATCTGGCCTTCTGACATAGCATCTGGCCTTCTGACATATGACTAATGATGATCTAAATGATAATATTGTGAGAACAGGACATACTGGTATCCTAAGACCTGGTGTGTTGGTGGAGATACGCCTTTTGCAGCCATGTGTGTGATCATTTAGCCAACCAGTTTGGACTCCTAGACGTGTTACATGACTGCTAGCTAGCTAGGCATAGCTTTCGCTCAACCGGTCCTCTGGAAATTCAAGTCGCTGCAGGCTCTGCCCCACAGTAATAGGCTCTCACTTTCAATATGGTCTCAAGTATAAAGTCACAGTAGTATTCAAAAGGTTAAATCAGAGTGAACTGTTAATTTTAATGCTTTCTCTAAGCTTCAGTTTTAATAAGCGAAAATGATGTTCTTATTTGCAGTAAAGTGGTGTTATAAAATTCTGTCTGTCAAGCTCATTTTAAAACCATGGAAATAAATGATCTGACAAAATCAGGCTATTAGACAAGTGAAGAAGAGTGATTTCCATAAAAGTAGAGGAGCTGTTCCTTAATTTCACACTTGGTAGTCTTTTGGGTCGACTAAATTTTTAAATAAGTGATAAAATTATATTAGCGCAATTGCATTTTTATAGATTTTTTTGGTCATTGTACTCTTTTCAATCCTTTCATTTTAACTCAAGCCCATTCTCCTGAAAGGTTACCTTTCAACTTATGTTACCGCATAACCATTCCTGCTCAGGCCTACAAAGTCAAGGGCTCACAAATCCTCTGCAATGACCACGGTGTCCCAGAAGTATTTCACAGAAAAAGGCAGCCTTACGGCAGCCATGTTGATTGGAGCGATATGGCTTCTTGCCGCTGATTGTACAGTGTGCTTGCTAAAGGCACTTTCATGTATGTGTCCTGTCCATTTTGTTTTCTCTCTCTTTCACCAGCAATTTTCAACCAGTGTGCCATGGCACAGTGGTGTGCCACAAATGGTCTGCAGGTGTGCCATGAGAATTTGGGGGAGGGTAATTTATTATTATGGCCATTGGGGGATGTATTATGGCCATCTGGGAGAGTTTGAGAGTCACTAAGTTCTTGCGTGGGCGGGAGGGGGGAGGCAGCAGGGGTGGGGGAAGATCGCGCCCCGCCTCCGCTAAAGCGGAAGTAGAGTGGGATCGCTCCACATCTACATTCACTGCTGCGGGGAGCCCTGCTGCAGGTAGCACTGGGCTCCCCGCACACCCAGGAGGCTGCGGAGGCTTGGGTACATGTACCCAAGCCCCTTCAGCCCCCCTGAGCAGCGCAATCCTGGGGATTGCGCCACTGCCTCCTCCCTGCCTCCAGGCTGCCCCCACCCCTTAAGGGGGCAGGGGCCAGGGCCCGCAGGCGCCCCAGTTTGAAAAGCCCTGCAGTAGTCCATCAGACATTAGTTCCTCAGTCCATCAAGCCTTCAGTTCAGTCTCCTTCCTTCCTCCAAGCTTTCCTCCTCCTATATATTGGCAACCTTCAGTCTCGAAAGACTATGGTATCGCGCTCTGAAAGGTGGTTCTGGCACAGCGTCTAGTGTGGCTGAAAAGGCCAATCCGAGAGTGACAATCCCTTCCACACCGGGAGCAAGTGCAGTCTGTCCCTGATCTGTCTCCCTGGCTATGGGCCTTCCTTCTTTGCCTCTTAGCCTCAGACTGTTGGCAAAGTGTCTCTTCAAACTGGGAAAGGCCATGCTGCACAGCCTGCCTCCAAGCGGGCCGCTCAGAGGCCAGGGTTTCCCACTTGTTGAGGTCCATCCCTAAGGCCTTCAGATCCCTCTTGCAGATGTCCTTGTATCGCAGCTGTGGTCTACCTGTAGGGCGCTTCCCTGCACGAGCTCTCCATAGAGGAGATCCTTTGGGATCCGGCCATCATCCTTTCTCACAACATGACCAAGCCAACGCAGGTGTCTCTGTTTCAGCAGTGAATACATGCTAGGGATTCCAGCATGTTCCAGGACTGTGTTGTTTGGAACTTTGTCCTGCCAGGTGATGCCGAGGATTCGTCAGAGGCAGCACATGTGGAAAGCGCTCAGTTTCCTCTCCTGTTGTGAGCGAAGAGTCCATGACTCGCTGCAGTACAGAAGTGTACTCAGGATGCAAGCTCTGTAGACCTGGATCTTGGTATGTTCCGTCAGCTTCTTGTTGGACCAGACTCTCTTTGTGAGTCTGGAAAACGTGGTAGCTGCTTTACCGATGCGCTTGTTTAGCTCGGTATCGAGAGAAAGAGTGTCGGAGATCGTTGAGCCAAGGTACACAAAGTCATGGACAACCTCCAGTTCATGCTCAGAGACTGTAATGCAGGGAGGTGAGTCCACATCCTGAACCATGACCTGTGTTTTCTTCAGGCTGATTGTCAGTCCAAAATCTTGGCAGGCCTTGCTAAAACGATCCATGAGCTGCTGGAGATCTTTGGCAGAGTGGGTAGTGACAGCTGCATCGTCGGCAAAGAGGAAGACACGCAGACATTTCAGCTGCACTTTGGATTTTGCTCTCAGTCTGGAGAGGTTGAAGAGCTTTCCGTCTGATCTGGTCCGGAGATAGATGCCTTCTGTTGCAGTTCCAAAGGCCTGCTTCAGCAGGACAGTGAAGAAAATCCCAAACAAGGTTGGTGCAAGAACACAGCCCTGCTTCACTCTGCTTCGGATGTCAAAAGGGTCTGATGTGGAGCCATCGAAGACAACAGTGCCCTTCATGTCCTTGTGGAAAGATCTGATGATGCTGAGGAGCCTGGGTGGACATCCGATCTTGGGGAGAATCTTGAAGAGGCCGTCTCTGCTGACCAGGTTGAAAGCCTTTGTGAGATCTATGAAGGCTATAAAGAGTGGCTGTCGTTGTTCCCTGCATTTCTCCTGCAGTTGTCTAAGGGAGAATACCATATCAGTGGTGGACCTGTTGGCTCGGAATCCACACTGCGATTCTGGATAGACGCTCTCTGCAAGTACCTGGAGCCTCTTTAGTACAACTCGGGCAAACAGCTTTCCTACAACACTAAGGAGAGAGATGCCGCGGTAGTTGTTGCAGTCACCCCTGTCACCTTTGTTCTTGTACAGCGTGATGATGTTTGCATCCCTCATGTCTTGAGGTACTCCACCTTCTCTCCAGCAGAGACAGAGGATTTCATGCAGCTCAGTGACGATGATCTCTTTGCAGCATTTTAGGACTTCAGCAGGGATGCTGTCTTTTCCAGGTGCCTTGCCAAAGGCAAGGGAGTCCAGGGCCACGTGAAGTTCTTCTAGGGTTGGTTCACTGTCAAGCTCTTCCAGCACAGGCAGGCACTCAATGTTGTTCAGTGCTTCTTCGGTGACTACATTTTCTCTGGAATATAGCTCAGAGTAGTGCTGCACCCAGCGTTCCATCTGCTGCGCCCGATCCTGGATGACCTCGCCTGTGGCAGACTTCAGAGGGGCAATTTTCCTCTGTGTTGGACCTAGGGCCTGCTTGATACCATCATACATCCCCTTGATGTTGCCCGTGTCAGCTGCTATCTGTATCTCGGAACAGAGCTGGAGCCAGTAGTCGTTAGCACATCTCCTGGCAGTCTGTTGGACTTTGCTGCGAGCAGTTCGGAGGACCTGCAGGTTGCGCTCACTGGAACAGGCCTTGTATGCTGCTTGAGCTCTCCTCTTTTCCTCAATGACTGGTGTCAACTCCTCAGAGTGGGCTTCAAACCAGTCTGCCGCCTTGTTGGTCTTCTTGCCGAATATGGACAAGGCGGTGTTGTAAACGGTATTCTTGAAATGTTCCCATCTGTTGGATGCGTTTGCGTCGGCCGGGCCTGGAAGAGATTCCTCAAGTACTTGTGCAAATTCCTCCACTTTTCTCTGATCCCGGGTCTTGCTGGTATCAATGCGAGGTCTTCCTTCCTTTTTCGTGTGATACAGTTGCTTTGTTTGCAGTTTCACTCTGCTGCACACCAGGGAGTGGTCAGTGTCGCAGGCAGCACCATAATAACTGCGTGTGATCTTGATGCTGGGAAGGCTGGAGCATCTGGTGAAGATCAGGTCGAGCTGGTGCCAGTGCTTTGATCTTGGATGTCTTCAAGAGACTCTATGTTGGGGCTTTGTGTTGAAGAACGTGTTGCTGACACAGAGACCGTGATGACAGCAAAACTCTAGCAGGCGTTGGCCATTTTCGTTCATCCTCCCAGTGCCAAACTGACCTAAGCAAGTGGGCCATAAACTGTTATCAGCACCAACTCTAGCATTGAAATCGCCGAGGATGAACAATGGCTCTTTTACAGGGATTTTCTTGACAGTGGTGGCCAGGTCATCATAGAATTTGTCTTTGGCTTCTGCTGGAGACGACAGAGTCGGTGCATAAGCACTGATGAGAGTGACAGGTCCTGCTGATGACTGGAGCTGCAGGGACAAAATTCTTTCACTTCCCACAGTAGGTGGGATGATGGATTTCAGCAGAGTATTTCTGACCGCAAAGCCAACACCATGTTACCTGGTTTCGTTTGGTGGTTTTCCCTGCCAGAAAAATGAGAAATTTCGCTCCTTGACAGATCCGGAATCTGGCAGCCTAGTCTCTTGAAGGGCAACGATGTCCATCTGCAGTCTGCTCAGCTCCATGTCTCCTCCTCAGCTCCTCCTCCTACTACCCACCAAACTCTCCCTTCATCAGGTGCTGCTTTTATCCCTTAATGACCTGATTGCCTCTAGTGGCTGCAGCTGTGCAGCAGACCCACTGCTCGTTAGAACCCTGGGATTAACCCTCTGCTTGCCTGCCAGAGCAAGGGGCCACTGTTGACACCACACCCTATTTCCTTAAGGGATCTTGCGCATTTCCATTACAGAGGTGTACCAAGCTCTTGACAAACTAAAGATCAATGATCTACAGAAATGTAAAGCGGGAACACATGTGTCAGGAGAGTTACTCCTCTGACTTTATTCAAGACGGTTTACATAGGCAGGCATTTCTAAATCCCTCAAGGGGATTTTTACAATCATAGAAGTTCTCTCTTTCAAGACCCAGCCACATTTCAGAATGGATCTTCCAGGTCTGCTCTCACTTGTGGCCTCCAGTGCCTCCCATGCAGGCTGACAAGTAGCTCCTTCATGTCTCACATGGAGGGCAGCCAAGACGCTTCTTCGCTCACACACTGAAGAGCAGATGGAATAACTTGGCTCGGCTTGTCAGCTGCTTCAAGGTCTCGCCGTTCAGGGAGCTGCCGGTGTTCTCAAACTGGCAACCTTCTGATGCTGTCTTCAGGCTAACGGAGGCTCTACCCTCTAGACCAGACCTCCTGCCCTCTAAGGGAGGATGTACTCTCTTCTTGCTTGTCTTCTGATGCCTAGAGGAGAAAGAAGACAGCCCCAAGAAAACAAGCCAAATGGATGTGGCCCTGAAGGTCTTATATAGGCTGCTGCCCCTATACAGGAAGGGACCCAGGTAACAGGTGGGAGTCTAAGACCCGCCCCCCCCGCCTTCTCAGCACCCAAAGAAGTATTTTATTTTGAAGAGGGAAATGGGGGATGACAGCAGAAGTGGTGGTGGGCTTTACATTCCAGATTTAAGAGCAGACCTGTGTTTGTCCTGATTCTGTTTGCAAACATTGAAAGAAAGGCGTTTGCTTTGTCAAACTCTCCTGATTGAATGTTCATGATCTCTAAATTAAACAGGACTCTAAAAATGTGCTGTATGTATGCAACTGAAAAAGGCAAAAATAAAAGCTTTATGATGCTGGAAGTTTTTGTTTTTTTTTTAAATGCCTTGGTGCGCATGCCTTGGTGTGGTGTCCCAGGAGCAGCAGGCGTCATTTGGCTTCCAACTGACCTTCTGTCCACGAGGGCTGGCAGTGTGTGTGGGGGGATGCTCTCCGTTTCAACTATTTGTCAGCAAGAGAGATTTAATCCATTGATACACAGGTTGTGACATGCTGTTTGAACATTTGCCTGCTATAATTGGTCACGTCATCATGCATCATATTAACAATATACGCAAAAGTGCCCTGCAACTGTTGTCTTATAGATCCATCACATATCATCAAGGAGCTTCAGGGACAGTCATCCAGCAGCATTCAATTGTGATTCATATTCCAATGGAGCTCTGAATCTAAAAATCACTGTCATCTTCAGAGAAAGCAATAGATTAATGACTTCTTGCTGGCTTGCAAACCCTACAAGTATTTATGTCTTGGTGAAGGATGGCAATCCAATTTATATCCACTAAACAAGCTCCAAAGAGAAGAAGCTGCAGAAATTGGACAGAATGCAATCCCTTCCCATCATTACACCTTTTAAAGAGTGTGTACGTGCAGTTGGTTTTCAGGGACTTGGGGGGGATGAGAATGGGTGTTACGTAAAAAGAGAAGGTCCAGCAGCTGTTTCTCCTGTGGTGTGAGCCCAGCTTTGCACCTGATGCATGATTTATATAGCGCAATCTGTGCACATGGGGTTGTACCCTAAGATGTGCCATGTGGAAATTAAGCAGCATTTTTCACTGCTCCATTTGGGGTTGCCCCAGAACATGCAGGGGAAAGAGCACATCAGTATAATGTTGGCAATATTACAAGTAACATTTTGTACAGCATGTCTCTCAACATGATGCGCAAGGTGTTGCACAAGTGCAAAGTCAGATCAGGATCCCATTGGTGTTTTGCCAGATTCAGAGGCCAAGCTCAACCTGGAGAATTATGCCCACTTTATGCTAATTAGCTCCCTTTCTTTCCCCCAAAATGACCCTAGTTGTGCCCTGCAGCACTGCTGAATCCCACCACCAGGGTAGCTCACCTGTTCAACCTGCAGAGGTCCTCCTTCCTCCTCTCTCCTGCCAGCAGCTCCTTGGTCCTCAGCAGGTCTTGGGCATGGCAGCCAAACACCAATCTCAGTGTCTCCAGCAGTCTGTTCCAGTAGTCTCCAAAATTCATTCACCCACCAGTCCATCAGAAATTCCATTAGCCTTTAATCCATCTCTCCAGTCTTAAAACTTTCCTACTACCCACACCAAACTCTCCCTTCATCAGGCAGTTTTATGTCTGAGGGCCCTATTGCCTTCAAGTGGCTGCAGCTGTACAGTACTGCTGAATGCCCAGGCCTTAACCCTTAAATTGGCCACTGCTGACACCACAGACCTGAAATGTCTGATATGCTCCTTCTAACCACAACGTGTGCTTCAAATCCGGCATTAGGGGTAATGTAGGTGCAAGCTCTATAGACTTGTAGGCACAACATATGCAGAAAAAAATCAGGACTATTCCGTCACAGGATTTTGTTCTCAGGAGTGTCTCAAGTTGATGCCATTTGCAAGTCATTCATGACATAGGCAAACAAGTTCTTTACTACAGTCTTTCTCATACTGTGGGTTGGGACCCACTAGGTGAGTAGCGAGCCAATTTGAGGTGGGTCCCCATTCATTTCCATGTGCATTTTATTTTTAATATATTCGACATGATGCTACCATGGTGTGTGACTGTATTTGGGGGAAATGCTACAGGTCTCTACTTTTAACAGGCTACTAAACAGGGCAGGAGGTCTGGTCTAGAGGGTTGAGCCTCCATTTGCCTGAAGATAACATCCGAAGGTTGCCAGTTCGAGGCCACCGACACCGTGCGACCTTGAAGCAGCTGACAAGCTGAGCCGAGCTATTCCATCTGCTCTGAGCGTGGAAGGATGGAGGCCAGAATGTGTGGCCAGATCAAAAAAGAAACATCTGAATGTTGTGGTTTCTTGAAAGATCTGGTCTAGAGGGTTGAGCCTCCATTTGCCTGAAGATAAGATCCGAAGGTCGCCAGTTCGAAGCCACTGGCACTGTGCGACCTTGAAGCAGCTGACAAGCTGAGCCGAGTTATTCCATCTGCTCTGAGCGTGGGAGGATGGAGGCCAGAATGTGCAGCCAGATCAAGAAAGAAACACCTGAATGTTGTGGTTACTTGAAAGATAGAACCTTGCAAATTGTAAAAATCCCTACGGGGATTTAAATTGCCTGCCCATGTAAACTGCCTTGAATAAAGTCTAAGGAGAAATCTGAGGACCAAGAAAGGTGGTATAGAAATACCTGTATTACTATTACTATTACTATTACTATTACTATTACTATTACTATGAATATGCTTTTAAGAATGATAGTCAATGGGGCTTACTCCTGGGTAAATGTGGATAGGACTGCAGACACTGGGATGTTTGGGGAATTATTTTTTTTTAACAAATCAGCAACTACTTGGGAGGGTTAGAAGGGTTCTTTATTTTAAATATATTTTTTAAACTTATACTTATTGAAAACCTTTAATTTACCCTCTCACTCATTTACAGGTTGAATCTCAGTATCCACAGTTTTGTTGCCAGCATCCACATGGATACTAAGAACTGTGTTATAGAGATTCATTTAAAAAACAATGTTCCTTTGCTCAGCAATTTGAAAATAGCCTTGCTGACCTTTGTAATGCACAACAGAGGCAATCATCAATCCTCTCTCCAGATGCTTAGAAAGGTTTCACTGACCCCTCCCTTCACCAGGAGCAGAGGAGGTGATAATCACTTGCATTCTTTCACGTGCTCAGGGGGAAGGAGGGGTTGTGTGCCTGGGAGTGAAGCTGTTCTAAGTGCCTGGAGAGAGAATGATTGATGAATGGTTTGTCAGCTGCCCTCTCCCACAATAACGAAGCTATTCTTAAATGACTTTTTCCCTTTAAATTAAAGGCCCTTTTCATCGTGTTGAGATAAAAGTGAAAAATCAGTGGATAATTAGGTTATACCTGTAATTAATTTAATTTTGTCATATGGGGGTGTTAAAAAATTTTCTACTTGATGATGTCACTTCCATCCATGACATCACCTCCAGGTTAATTACATCACTTTTGGTGTGTCCCGACAGATTGTCATTCTAAAAAGTGGGTCCCAGTACTAAAACATCTGAGAATCACTGCTCTATAATAATCACTGCTGTGATGCCCTTAGAGTTGTTTTGTTTTATTTTTTTAACTTAAGGTACAGGTTTGTTTTTCAGCAGTATAAATGAAGTGGGGCAGTGGGAGGTCAAAAACTGGGCAGCTCCCCTCTAATGAACAATGATACTGAACAGAGGCTATGAGTCCAAAAGGCTATGTGCTTTTTGTTGTTTAGTCTCCTTTTGTAGCCATCCTTTATACAAAAACCTAGAGGGAGATCGTCGTCAAACAGGCCCAAGTTCTGCGGAATTCCCCTGCCACATCCAACGAGCCGAGAGAAGTGTAGCTGTTAATAAGGGTATTCATCTTGAGACAGCCTATTTTTGGCATTGTGTATGACAGTCTCTGTAACTTACAATTGTTCCTTGAATGTGGAGTTATCATTTAATTACGCTCGGAAAGGCTGCTTTCTCCCTTTCGCCCCTGCAAGTTAGTTAACCACACAGCAATTCTCCAGCTAATCGAAGTGTGATTGAATCAGTCTTAGGTGTGCCACATATCTTCCTATTCACAGAAAGTTCAATTTATTCCACTCATGCTTATTGGTGTTTAAATACACAATGTCAAGTGCACCCAGGTCCATGCTAATAAAAGTTTGTGAACCATTTGGGGTTCAAAGTGTCATAGAGTGTAACCCATGGGGGCCACACAGAACTCCCCTCCCAAAAAGCATCTACCCACTAAGTGAGGAGAAAAAAATTGCTCATTTATTAATGAAAGAGTTTGTTCCTGAGCAGAAAGTACGACGTCAACGAAGGTAATGTTGGCTGTGATCCAGCAAGTGCAGAGGCAACTATCTATTCAAATTGGTTACCACAAGATGCAGTGTTGGCCACTGGTTTGATTACTTGGAAATAGGATTAGGCAGGTTCATGGAGAACACGTCTATCAATGAGTACCACTCGTGATGGAGGCAGTGTCCTTCCACAAATACCAGCTGTAGAAGAACGATGGTTGGAGATAACTTTTGCTTTCATGCTGTGATTGTGGACTTATCAGAGGCCTCTGAGTGACCACTGATGCTAAGTGGTCTAGGCTAAGCAGGCCTTTGGCCTGATCCATCAGAGTGGTTCCTGGGTTTTTAACCAAAGGTGATCCAATTATATGAAGCTGCCTTCTACACTGGTGTGTCTAGCTCAGAACTGTCTAAGCTGATTGGCAGTGGCACTTTCAGATGTCCAAACAGGGTCCAAACTGGACCCTTGTGTTTTATGCCACTGAAGGAAAAGGAATCTCTTCCTTATGTCTGTATCACCATCAGTAAAACGAACAAACCCAGTTTTCAGCAGAACCTGCCAGAAGCACAAATAAACCCTATGGACATTTTGAGGTTGCCACCAAATACAGAGAAGACAAAAGTAACCACAGCAAAATGGAACATTGTCAAGATGCATGAGCATGGCAGGATCCAGGTCTCAGCAGGCTCAACTGCCTATCATGGGCCACCTTCTACCTGGTGGGACACCTCTAAGGCTTGTGGTGGATGAGATGGAAGACAGAAGGTGAGGGTGGAATGACTCTCAGATAGGAGAGTAACTCCTTCTTTGCTGCACAGAGTCCAGCAGCAGAAATCTGGCCTCAGAGGGTGGTGGGCCCTTTTGGGTGTCCTGGGTCCTGGCAGCTGCATATGGTGTCAAACTCTGATGTTGTGTGTGTGAATCTAGGCAAGACTGGCTGGTCTTCTCAGTGACAAGAGGATTAAACTGGCTTGGGAGTAGTTAACATCTGGCCTATTGAAGCTGCTAAATATCTGATATTCTATGGGAGTGGCAGATTCTGGAAGGAAAACAAAGGGGCTGTGCTGGCAGCTCTCACAAGGGGTTTGCTGTCTGCTGACTGTCACAGAACTTACAGTTTTGGACCCTTTACAGCATTCATATCTGCTTATCCATCTTTGACTGACTTGAGAGATTGTGTCCCCTTCATCTTAGATCCTGAGTCAGTCTGGGAGATTGACGTATGTGTCACTACCAGACTTATCTTTGACAACACGCTCTGCTCAAGACTGACTCTAAGGCCGCATGGAAAGACTCGTCTTGCACAGAATGAACCTGTCTGACTTTTTACACGGGTGCGTCACGTTCTGAACTGACTGTTGATCCTCTGCCAAGCCTTGACGAGATCCACGGCTTCCCCCAACTCTCTCTCTCTCTCTCTCAAAAAAGCAAAAGCAGCTCTCATGTTGTCACCCTTCCCATGCTGTTCCTCTCAGTTGAATGGCATCTACGAACTGAGCCAAACACTCCAACCCTCCCAAGAAGACCTTTTTTCCTTTACAGGAGGGCAAGAATCTATTGCCAGTCAATGAGGAGCTTTTAATTCTGGAGATGTGTTTGGATAATACAAACTGGAATGTTTCGGGAATGTCTACAAAAGACTGATTTAAATAAATATATGTATATTCTCTGTGGTGGGTCTTGGGCAGAAGGGAAAGCTCTTTAGCCAGAAAACTGACAGGCCCTCCATCTTGCCACATTTCCTCAGGAACGAGGGACCATACTTTCTTGGGCCTAGTTGACACACATAGCAGAATGAAGTGGTACGGGTAGAAACCTGAGCGGGGGACCAGACTTCCTCTGTTTCTAGGACATGTCCTCTTTTTTAGCCTTGGGTCCTGGAAAAGAACTTAAATGTCCTCCTTGTCCTTGTTAGTGGCCCCTGTAGGCAACACATAGCTTTCCATGTAATTAATAAATTACATGTAATAAATTATGTGATAGAGTGTTTAACCACATGAAACCAGTATACTAGTGTTTTTAGCTTTTATTTTGTCATATCCTACATTTTTCTTGGATGTCCTACATTTTGGGGTGCCTTGTCCTCTTTTGCGGTTGTGACATCTGGTCACCCTGAACCTGAAGCAAGAGCATGGATAGTTTCACTTCAAACTGCAGAGCCATTTGACACATTGTTGTATGTTCCTTCATGAAAGAAAAGTGAAAACTCCCCTATGAGTAAAACAACTTACACTATTGGGGGAGAGGTTCTGTCCCAGTGCACACCCTGCTGTAAACTCTTTCTTCCTGTCAGGACACATCATATGGAGTCTAGTATTGGAGGAACCTCGGAAGTAGTGGCATAGTTCAGGGGGCAAGGGATACAATTTTCCAGGTATTCTGCATTCAGGGGACGAAAACTGGAAGTGCCTTTTGGAACCTTCTAAGACATTCCCTCAATGCAAAGGGGGTGTTAAAATTTGGGGGGGGGGGTGTTAGGATGGTTATGGAGGGTGTTCAACATTTATGTGCCCCAAGGTGCCTTAGCTACCTCCACTGCTCAGAGGCAGATAAAATATCTATTGTAAAAATAGTGGGATGTTTTGGGCGTTGAATTGAATTGGCTCTGTGCATATGTTCACTGAATATAGTGCACTTTTTGCTCCCACCCTCCAAAAACCCACTATCACACAATGTTTGTGTTCCACAGAGGTTTGCATTTAATCATCAAGCCCAACAACAACTGTGGAGAATGGCTGCAAGGGCATCGGTGAGGATTCTTTTCTTCCCCAGCGCTGAAGTCAAATGACGGTCATCACTTTGTCTTGAGCCAACCGGTGCCCCAGGTTTTTTAAGCTATTTAATTACATAATAAGCAGATTATGGAAACACTCTGAGAATAACTGCAAATGCATTCAAAGTTGGACATTTTGTCTCAGAGAGTCTGGCACTGTCATGAGGAATAAAGAGGAAGTGGAGTCGGGAGTGATGTGGTGTGATTTCTTTGTGCGGTAATGTACGGAGAGCCTGTGAGTGTCAGCACGCTTTTGTGTTTATCACAGGGTTTGTTCCTCTATGTTATGTTTCCAAGTGAAGCAGGAATTGGAAGCAGTGTACTTTTTATCTACTCCCCTCCCTCCCATTTTCCATCTTATTAAAGACACATGCAAATTCCACCGTATGCCATAGCAAGGAGTGGGGGAAGCAAAATGAGGGACGCAATCTTACATTGAGGATATGAGTGATGTTTGCTGTAGTCCCCACTGCAAACCACCACCACCTAGAGATGGGCTGGCTTGGCTTCTGAGCAGAAGCTCAAAGGAGGGGGGAAGCTGTCAAGACCAGCCCTGGATACAATCTTAGGACTTAACATCAAACCTGGAACTTGGCTGAGGACCTCCATTTGGAGTCAACACCCTGGTATTTGAGACTCCAGAAATGGAGACCACAGCACCAGCATTCACTGAGTCAGTGCACTAATATACCTGGTGGGGTCAGGGGGGAAATGCCCCCAGGCACCACGTGCAGAGGTGCCGCTGTGACCCTCTCCCCCTGCTGCCTGTTTTTTTTTTAAAAAAAACAAAACCTTTCCAGGCCTTTTGAGAGCTGGGGAGGCCAGCCACAGTGTCATTAACACCCAGAAGGCCCTCTAGATGCCTCAGAAAGCCCTCTGGGGACCAGGGAGGCTGCAGGTGGCCTCTCTAGCCCTCAGAAGGCCTCTGGACGCACAGTGGGAGGGGTATGGGGCAACATTTTGTGATCCTGGCCTGGGCAGCACAGGGGACAGGATCACAACTGAATCAATGCCTGAACCTCTTTTGGAACCAATCCCAGTGACACCCAGAATTTTATGCCCACCAAGTCTGTTCCTCAGGAATGTACCAGGAAAAATTCAATGATGCAAAGGAGAAGTGCCAATTTCCAGGCTAGAGCACTGCAAATCCATTATGGGGTACAAGCCATGATGTGTATGCGCAACCTCCTGATTTTAGGAATGGGTTAAGTCAGAATGCCAGATGTAGGGGAGAGCACCAGGATGAGGTCTCTTGTTATCTGGTGTGCTCCCTGGGGCATTTGGTGGGCCGCTGTGAGATACAGGAAGCTGGACTAGATGGGCCTATGGCCTGATCCAGTGGGGCTGTTCTTATGTTCTTATGTTCTTATGCATATTTAAATCTCCTTGCTGTCTAGATAAGGAAGAAGAGCCTAGGAGGGTCATATGGGCCTGGAGGTATTCAGGACCACATTCCCCCTCCGGCCTGGTTTGAGCAGCACAAGCCTATGAGTGTCTATGCAAAAGTTAGTCCCATTGTGTTCAGTGGGACTTACTTCCAGGGCATGTATAGGATTGCAACCTAGGATTGCAAAGTTTACAAGGCACCACAACACCAATCAGTTTACCACAGGTATGAACTAAATTGGCTCCCCACTTTGCCATTTTGGGGGTCTTTTCGGAGGTGGAAGCACAACATTTGGCAGAGGCAACCCTTTAACTGCACAAGTAGCACAGGTGTGTGGGTGACTAGTGGCTTTTTTTTAAACCCAGAAATCCCCATGAGTGTTACGTAGTGTTGCTGAACAGGGTTTCTAGGGGAAAAAATATGCCTGCTATTCAGCCTTCCCAGAGGGGGACTTCCACTGCAGCAACAGCATAGGTCTTATTTGAAATTGCTTAGAGAATACTGTCCAGTGGGACTACCTACCACATGATGACAAACATACATTTTAGATCCTGACTTGTAATTCCTGCTCTTGAAAATCTGGAAGGGAGGCTCTCTTGCATGCCCCATGGCCTTCTGAGGCTAGGCTGGTGATAACATGAGCATGGAAGTCTGGAATTTACTCCCTCTCAACCACTCATGTGCCTGGCCTCCTCCCTGCCTGTTTCCCTGCAAGGGCGTTTTCTTCTTTTTCTTTTTTTACTGCAGATGCCTGATCTTGTCTGATCTTGGAAGCTAAGCAGGCTCAGGCCTGGTTAGTACTTGGATGGGAGACCGCCTGGGAATACCGGGTGCTGTAGGCTTATACCATAGTCTTTCGAGACTGAAGGTTGCCAACCAATGGCTGGAGACAAAAGACCAGACTCTTCCTAAAAGCTCTTCCTGAACTCCCTTGGTTTATTTGCTGCCTCCTCTGATCTGATTCCAGTTGTCTGCTTTGAAGTGTTTTGTTGCTGTCATTGATTCCCCCCCCCCTTAAATGAGTCCTATCAATATTGACCATTCAACATTTTTGTTGTAAGCTGCTTACAATACATCCCACTTATGGACGTTCAACCCATTGGGGGGGGAGCGTCCAAACCACTCCTTCTCACATGGTTTACATGTTTGTTTGTTTATTTACTTATGTTAGTAGGGTCTGTTCAGACATTCCTTTCTCCACTGTATGCAGAGTGGAATGGCACACCAGGTCAGTGGGGAAGCATTTATTGTGCACACCCTGATTTGTAATCAAGTGGTAGGTGTAGGTGGTGGGGAGGGAGGGCTTGTAGATAATTTCATCCAAACCAGCTTAAAATAAGAGCTATTCAACACATGTAGAATGAGGTGGACACAGTCCAGTGGCATAGCTAGACGGGGTGCATAGAGCTAAGTTTTGCAGGGAGTCTCGACGTAGCGTGCAAGCAATTCCACCCCCTCCCCGTTGGAGGTGCCGCTTGCCTCTGTTTTGCTCCCCCCCCACCCAGAATGGCTCTGAAGGGGAGGGTCTGCTTGCATGCTACAGTGAGGCTCCCTGAAAAACTTAGCACTTTGCACCCCCTCTAGTTACACCACTGACTGAGACGATACCATTTCAAGATTCAGGTAAAGGAGATCCTAATTTCCTAGTAAGGGGATCCTAAACTGCTTTGTGAACTAATCTTGTTGAGAAGTGGTGTATAAATATTCTTAATAACAAAAATACTTCTAAATTCTTCATCACAGAAATAGATTTGAGGAACAGATTGGCGAGGGAAGTAGTGGATTCTCTCTCACTGGAGATCTTTAAGTAGTGGCTTGACAGGCACCTGTTGGAGATGTTCTAGGACAAGGGTGGCCAACCCACAGCATGCCGTGTGCCAGTTTTTATATGCAGAATCTTGAACTTGCCACTCTCAACTGATTTTGGATGGACACGTTCAGGTGGTTTCACTGGCCCATGTGATCTGCTAAACTTCTACTTGGCTATCTTCATCCCGCCCCAGGCTTTGTCGTTCCTTTTTTGGGCTTTATTACTGGAGAAGTGCCATGCACTCACAGCCATGGAGCTCTGTGTCAGCCAGCATGGCCACGACAAACAACTTTGCGCATGTCCGCGTGCCACTAGTGGAATGTGTGCCGCAGGTTGGCCACTCTGCTGTAGGAGGATTTTCTAATATAGGCAGGGGGTTGGACTAGATGACCTTGTGGTCCTTTCCAAATCTATGAATCTATAAAGAAGCCCTTTGCAATGTAAATTTCCAGGGGGGGGGGGGAAGAGATTTAAAATAACCTCTTCTTGAGTTGCTAGTTTCCTACATGCTCAGTGGTGTGTAAGTTGAGGAAAATTCAGATATGTAGACAGGTGGTGTACAAGCATAAAATAAATAAATAATGCGTCAGAAAAGTGTTGCCGCCCCTGGTCTGTAGCTGGATAGATAGTGGCAGAGTCCAAAATTATACTGCCTGTGCAATGTGTCAGATGGCTCTAACTTGGTGTTGGCGGTTGTATCTTGCTTTGAGAGTACGCATGGCGCTCCATCTGTATTACCTTGATGTGGATGTCGCGACAGCTTTGCAAGGTAGATTAATATTATTATCCTCATACCGTAAATGGGAAAGACTGACAGGTGGTGGCTTGGCTAGGTCTACCTAGTAAGTTCATAGAAGAAGTGAGATTTGAACCAGCAACCAGAGAAGCCCTGATTTACAGCACGGAGTCCTAACCTCTATGTCTTTCTACAGAGAGATCTTGATACATGCACAGCTAGATTCATCTGTAAGACCACACACTCCCCCCTCTCTTTTAGGTCCACCGCACCCTCTCCCATGTTCCTCTACTGTGCTGGCAAACTTCTCCCCCAAATTTTTTTCTGATCAAGTGCTTGGTAAATTTTGTTATTCTGTGATGATAATAAATCATTATAGCCTTAAACACTTCTCGAGCTCGGGAGCCTCAGTCATGAATTATCTTGTCATTCTGACCAAAACATTCTCCGAAAAAGCTTGACAAGTGCTAAAACCCAGAACATGAAACCATGTGTTGTTGTGAAAGCACGATTCAGAAATGTCAATTAATTAGATTAAGAGGCTACTTTTAGCTTTACTTGTGTTGCCAAATAACCCTTAAAATATGCATCGCCGTGGAAGTCTACCTCTGCCACGCTGTAGTTCTCCATGCAAAATAAAGACAATGGATCTGACTAATAGAAGGAATTATTGCGTCTGTCATTCAGCTTGGGAGAAGGATGTAGAAGGTAATGTCTTCCTTCCATTTCCACTGTATGGATTCACAAGCAAGATAAATTCTGCCACTTATGAGTTTAAGCACAATTTTTCCCCTCCTGCTGAAATCTGATTCAAATTGGAAAATAAAAGCCAAATCACAATTATGCAGCCGCAGAAGGAAAATGGATTTTAACATCTTTCTTGGAGTCTTTTCTTTCAAGTTCCCTTTAAGAAGAAGCAGGGGGAGGACCCACGGTGCAATTAAATATATTTTTATCTCATCGTGCAGCCCTAAAATCTTTTATCTTTAAATAATCCATATCCTCAATTTTATTTACACTATAAACTGTTCCTATATTTTAATAGGGTGTTTGCTTTTAAAGGGGCTGTTGGCTTTAATAGCCGACATCTTATCTTTGTAAACTAACATTCCACATTCCTGCGGAGGAAATCCATGCAAGTCATTGGTGTTTGCCTTTGGAACGGAACAACCCGGAAAGTCAAATTTAAGAAAAAAAGAGTAAGTGCTGCGTTCAGTGAAATGGATATCTACTGAAGCCAAGATCACATCTGACAACAAAATGCGTTGGGCGGTGGCCTAACATGAGATGACACCAAAAGAAATGAAGGCATGCATTGCCTGTTGTGCAACTCTCGTGTGTGTGTGTGTGTGTGTGTGTGTGTGTGTGTGTGTGTGTGTGTGTGTGTGTGTCGGAGCAGTGTGGGTCTGTGCACAAACCCTGACAATTTTACATGTTGAAGGTAATCTATAAGCATGGCAAAAAATTTATCCTCCAACCTTTTTATTCAACTAAAAAAAAGAACATTTTCCAAGTCTGAAAATGTTGGTACCTGAAAATCCCATTCTTTTTTAATTTATCAGTGGCTTGCAGTGTTGTTACTCATGTTGTTACTCATGGGGATGCTGAAGCATTGATCAACCCATGTTGCTTGTGTAGGGAGCTGCATTTGTGCAAGGGACTATATCTTCACGACAAACATCCAGAGCGTGTACAGGGCTGTGACTTGAATTGGTGCCTGCTAAAATAGATTGATTTTACTGCAGTTCTGGAGTTTCACCTCCAGACGTTTTGACTGAGGCAGATTCCCATGTCTGGAATGTGGCCAAATTTCTCTGTCCAAACTGGGATTTGATGGTTGATAGAAGGGACATTTGCAATAATGTGCCCACAGCCCTCTACTGGTGGGGGTTATTGGCCCACATCCATCACCATGGCCCTTGTACATTCACTACTGCTGTTGCTCCCCAGTAAGCATGAGGATGTGATCAGGTGATTGTAGGGAAGCAGCAGCATTCCACCTTCTTCCCCAGTACCATTTTACAATTCTTGGATGCCCCTGATGTTGCATCAAGGGCTGCAGCATCAGAAAAATGTGACACAGAGTCAGGGAAAGAAAGAATCCATTACTGTAATATAGCCCCACTGCTACCTAAATGGTTGGCAACCTTCAGTCTCGAAAGACTATGGTATAAGCCTACAGTACCAGGTAGTCTCCCATCCAAGTACTAACCAGGCCTAACCCTGCTTAGCTTCAGAGATCAGGCATGTGCAAGGTAACAGTTGCCTGGTAAGCCTCCTCATTAGGCCATGGACCCCTGGCTGGCTTACTGGGGGGCACTGGACCATCCTCTTCTTCTCTGGTGCTGTTTTACAAATCCATCTTCCACTTTGCCTCACTTTTGCTTGGTAAACTAGCTAGAGGCCCAGGGCAAAGGGGAAAGAAGTGGCAGTAGTGGACATGAGTCCTTCATACCAAGACCTGTTAACTAAAGCAGCAATAGTGAAGGATTGTCTCCTGTACTCAGTCCAGTTCCTGACTGTCATGGTGGGGACCTGGTGCACACATTCTCTTTCAAAAGCACAAGAGAGCATAGCATTGAGGCAGCTTCACAGGACTTTAGCATCAGGGTTGTCCAAAACACTGGAGCTGCTATTGGGAAAGAGGCAGGATTTACTTTTTGATCTGTCACTCAGTGGAGACATTCCATTCTCCCCTGTAAGTGTCATTACTTGTTGTGTCCTGTTAGCAACCATTTAGTAGTAGATATTGTTAAGGAGGGTGAAGGAGAATATCCAGTAGGATCAGTAGTTTTATTTAAAAGAGGTGTCCTGAGAAGACAGGCCAATTAATTGTGACTGTTGTAGCCATTTGTTGTGAGCTCCCTGGAGGGCTCATATGGTGGTAAGGCAGGATAAAAAGGCTGCAGACAGACCATAGGTATTAATACTAAACTGAAGCTATACATGTTCCGTGGTGGTTTTCATCAACTGCTAATAGGGTCTCTCTTTAATTAAAAAAAAAAAATCTGTGTTATTGCATGAGATGGGGTAGCAAAATCATGTGATATCAGATTGTGATTGCCTAAACACATGGGGTCTGCGTGATCCTTGATTCGCAGAGTCAGCCAGGGCAACATGTTTTATCAAGAATAAGTTCTGCACTGTATTCAGTGGGGCTTCGTCCTAAGGTAAATTTGCATAGGATCACAGCCTTCATTTATTGCACATCTGATACACAACAGTACTGCTGACAATTGCCTCTGGCATCACAGCATTTTCAGCATGGGATGCCATTGCTTGCGCATGACCACGTGACAGAAGCCAGTCTCAGATATCAAGGTCTCAGAGGCAGCAGAAAGTGTGCCAGCTCTGGATACCAAGCGGCAGAGCCCAGGCTTACAGAATACACTCAAGCAGGAAAAATAATATGAAGCAATTGGTTTTCTGAATGTGCAAAGAACTGCACATGCATTACCTTGAAGAGAAACCTTGTGAGGTCCATAAATATTATCCCCATTTTGCAGCTGAGCTCGCCTAAAGATACCTGGTCAGAATTCATGGCAGAAGAGAGATTTGAATTGGGAAGAAACCTGATTTGCAGCTCAATGTCTCAGAGCAGTGGTTCCCAAATTGTGGGTCATGATCCACTGGTGGGTGGCGACCTGATTTTTGGTGGGTCACCAAAGGGTGATGGAAAGATCAGATAACTAATTGCCTCAAGCCCTGAGGCTATTGAAAAATCAGATATCATACCTGCTAATTATCCTGCCAAGAGCTCAGCTCCTGTAGTTTGCAAGATAGCTGATAACTGCACTACAGTGAGCTGAGCCCCGGCGGTTTGCAAGCATGTGTAAATACAGAAAAAGCGTGAAGGTCTCTTTTCTGGTTATTATCATTTATAAACAAACAAACAAAATATTATTTCTTTCTAGACCCCTTTTTTAATGTCTGCAAACCTAGGTGAGTCCCAATAGTTTTAAAAAGTGGGTCCTGATGCTAAACAGTTTGGGAACCACTATCTTAGAGGATGTGATCCTATACACCAGCAATTTTCAACCACTGTGCCACTGCACATTGGTATGCTGCAAATGGCCCTTTAACCCAAGAGCAACCAGTTTTATAAGGCCAATTGATTGCTCTGAAATGGAATGCTGGACATGGGCCAAAAAAATTGTGGCACTTTTTGAAAGGATTTTCCTCCCCAGCATTGGAAACGTCCTATGGAACACTCACATTATATATCCATTTGCATGCTGATAGCCAGTGCAGGGAAAATCCAGAGCCACTGATAGATCTGAAAAAGAGGAGCCCTACGCCTGAAACAATTGCAGGATGGTAGAGAGCAGGAAATGAAAGAAAGAAAGAGAGCAGGAAAGGAAAGGAGCTGCACCCTCCTTCCCGAGATCTACTTTTAAAGATCTCTGTCAAAACAGCCCTTCAAACCCATTTGATTGGGTTGGAGCTCATCACACTGTCACCAACTCACTTTTCATTAGGCTGTTGCTCTCTGTTAGTGTAGCCAAGCAGAAGAACTCAAAACACATGCACAAATTAAATCGACATCCAAACTCCACCAATATACAAAGCAATTTAAATGATATTCATTAGAGCGATGACAAGTCCTGATGAGGCTTTCAGGAGCTGAGTCCTTCAGCTTTCGCCGACTTGGTTTCGTGGTCACTGAGGCGTAACTACAGCGACTGTACCTCTTTTTTTTTTTTTTAAGACAGCGAATAGAACTGTTTCCTGACACACCTCTCTCTCTCTCTCTCTCTCTCTCTCTCTCTCTCTCTCTCTCTCTCTCTCTGCAAAGCTCTAAATCTTAGGGAAATACTTCAGCCTTGTTACCATTCAGAAGGTGAACATGAAAAACTTTATTTTTGTCATCGAATCCAATCTTTTTTTTTTCTTCACAGACTCCTATTTTTTATTTTATTTTACAATCATGTCTGAATCAGTGGCATAGCGACAGGAAGGCTGGCATTGTAAAGTACTACATGCGCCACATAAGCAGCCCCTCCCACGCACCGTCAGAGCCATTCTGGGCAGTGATGGCAATGTGTCACGGCAAGTGGGAGGGGCCACTTACATGGTGCACTGCAGCACCTGCAGTACTTATTGCGGGGCCCCTCCTGTAGTTAAGCCACTGGTTTGCATAATTTCATTTTACTCAGCTACAAACTCACATTTCTGATGGGTAGGACAGTGTCCCTTTATTTTGTACCTGTAGGTCAGCGAGACAAAACATGTTTTGCATACTGGTTCAGTGCATGGCATCTCTAGAGAGACCAGAGAAAAATTCCTTTCTGAAACCACAGAGAGCTGCCAGTCTGGGCTGACAGTAACCAAGCAACATAAACCCATTGCCAGCCTCTGTATAATGGCAACTTCTTATGTTGCCAAAGCTGCATAAACTTCTTAAAAGACGGTTTGTATGCAAATCCTTCTACAGGGCAATCCTATGCATGTTTATGCAAAAGTGAGTCCCATTGTACTCCAGGTGACTTATTCCCAAGTAAGTGCACATAGGATTGTAGCCTTTCTCAGACACAGAGAATCACAGTGTTGAAATGGGTAGCTGTTTGTTATTCCAATGAACTGCCCATAACTTCTCACCATAATGAACTTCCCATGTGTGTTTTTGTGGATAACTAAATTAAAAACAGAAAACACCACATTTTTCAAACACCTCTAGCCGTAGGTTATCAGTAAGAAATACTGGAATCATGGATTCAGTTGAGAATAAAAACACAAAACATTGCATTTTGCATTTTAATTCAACATTTTCCAACACCTCGACCTGTAATCAACATGGAGTTTTTCTATAGCTCTTTCTGAGTGCAGAATATATTGTCATCTTCGCAAGAACCCTGTAAGGTTGGAACCATTATCCCTATATTGCAACTGAGGGTGAGGAGCGGTGGCTCCTCAAAGGTCCCTAATGGTCCATTTCTATACATACCTAGACTCATTGAGTTGAATAGGACATACTCCCACGTAAGTGTGTACAGAATGGGCGGCCATAGTGTGTTCATAGCAGGGGCAAGAGTCAAACTAGGGCAGTCCTGATTCATGGCTCAGTCTCTGAGCCACTGCATATTAGTTTATATGAGAGTTGGGTACATAGATGAGAGGCATTAGACTTTGCATCCCGACTAATGGACAAAGAGGAAAATTGTGTTCTCTTACTCATTTTTTTCCTCCTTTCCCACCCGTGGCAACTTGGTACCTCCTTTAGAAGCTCAAGATACCTTTTCTATCCAAGCCCAGTAGGAACTGACACAGGTGTGGCTTCATAAATGGCTCCCCTGTCACTTCTAAAGAATTGTCTTGCCAAACTGTTTATGAAAAAGGGACAGGATTTGGGAAGAGGGGATCTTTTGAAGATCTGGTTGAACCATACAGCCTCAGTCTGTGCAGACATATCCATGCACCTACACTGTTTCACGGCCTTGAGTGTGCCGTTTATTCAAAGGGAAAGGCAATAAGTAGGCCAGAAGAGTCAAATCTCTCCCAAAGAAAAAACATGCAATATCAACAGATGTATTGTCAGAATTTGCTCTGCAGCCACTGAACACAGGAAGCTGCCATATACCAAGTCAGACCATTGGACCATCTGGTTCAGCCATGTCGGGCACTGCTTAGCTGCAGAAGGATGTCCAGGGCTTCAGACTGGATTTTGTTTTCCTTTGCCGTCCCAGGGATTGAACAGGAGACCTTTTGCAATGCCAGAGAGCTCTGCCAATGAACCATGATCCCTTTAAAGCACATCACTGACAATGTTGCCTTTTGCAAGTCCTGAACAGCACAATCATATACATGCTTATTCAGAAGTAAATCCCACTTACTCCCTAGCAAGTGCATTTAGAATTGCAACCTAAATGCTTTAGTACTAAAACACGCTTAATGCCCTTGCTTCCCATAAGATCAATTAATAAATTGCTAAATAAGATGAAAGGTCCATTTAGTCCAGAATCTTGTTTCTCACAGAAGCCAACCGGATGCCTCCAGGAAAATTGTAAGGAGATCATGGACATAGGCCTCTCCTAGCATTGCTTCCCTGAAACTGGCATTCTGAGCTATACTGCCTTCAAATATGGGGCTAGCATATAGCTATCATATCTAGCAGCCACTGATAGACTTGTCTTCCATGAATTTGTGCTTGCATAAGGGCAACGAGGGCAAGGTCAAGGACTGATGGCTGCTGCTATCCCAACTTAGGACACAGAACAACTCCCAGCCCTGAAACAGGTATCCAGTAAATGCTGCTGTATGGCAAGACTGTAGGATCAGGACAGGAAGAGGGACTCTGCCACTGAATCCTATACACCTTCCCAGCCTGTAGAGCCCTACACTGGCCTTTTTGATTCTCCTTGACTAGCTGGCACAGCTCTGAGGAGACCCATTGGGGCCACAGTGACTTTACTCAGAGTAAGTTGATTTCAGCGGGCGCTGCGGCTCTGCATGATGTGACAGTGGCCAGTGATAGTGCCACTGCTCCTCTAAGCACCACCTGGAGATAGGCTTGGGCTGTCCATCTTTTTCTCTACATTTGTATTCCCTACATTTCTCTACATTTGTATTCCCTAACCCTAACCCTGGCCAAGACTTCCTAGTAATCTTTGTGGCTGTGGAGAAATCTGAACTTGGGTCTCGCTGGTTGAAATTCAATACTTTAACAATATGCTACCCTGACTTTCGTAGTCCCAGGTCTTATTCACTTTGTCCATTATTTGGATTCTTCATCCAGATTCTCAAGAGGATATCAGGCTAAATAACCAACACCACAACTTTCCTGAGAGGCTACATGAATTCTGTATAGGAAAGCCTCCTCAACAGAAACATTATGGGATGTATCCATAAGGGGAATCCTCAACTACGCACAGTTGAAACCCATGACATATGTCAGTGGTCAGCAGCAACCATGGTGGTGGTCACTAACTTAAATTCCATTGATCTAAGTGGTACTGAGTCAGGATTCATGTCCTTTGGATAAAACCAGATGTATAGAACCCTCCTAAGAAATTAGGTTGATGGTATCAACATCCCCCCCCCCCCAATACCTCTAGAACTTCCCCTGATGAGTTTCTCAACAGTTCACTTCGGAAACAGAATGGATACTCTGCTTAGAAATCAATCTCCCTGCACGAATGGCACAGTCCACATTTTCCTGAGCTGTTTGGGTACCAATTCCACAGCTGTGGATCTTCAGCACACTGGTAACCTCTCTTAGGAAAAAGGACACGAGTCAATTCCTTATCATGCCAGTATTGACTCTCTAGAGGTGGTTTAACTCTGACAAAAGAACATTTTGAATGTACTAGCGTAGAGATAGGGAGGAAAAGAATAGGTGCACCAGATTAGGACAGTAACTGAACTGAACCCAAGCAAAGGAAGGTAATAGAGACAAAATGTTCCATATCCAACAGGTGCACAATTGTTTACATGGCCACTTCTATCCCCACCAGCAACTGAACCAGAGGCGTTAACACACTGCCCCAGCAGAATATCATGTGATGTTACTTCTGGATTTTCTCTGGAGGAGGGGTGCTTGCCGCAGCAGCTCCCTTGAAGGGGAGCCTCCACAGGAGAAAGGAACAGGGGTGTGAAGCAGACAGCACCTCCTCCTCCAGGGAGAACCTGATGAGACTCCCTTGTGGCACAAGGCAGTCACTTTGGGGCTTTCCCCAGAGGAGGAGCACTCACTTCAGTGGCTTCATGCCCCCCCCCCATTCCTTCTCCTGTGGAGGCTTCCCTTCAGCCTCCGCAGGAGAAGGAAAGAGGGAGCTAAAACTGCCAGTGACTTCTCTGTAACTAGGGCAATGTCTGAGGGACAGTCATGCACCTGGGGTAGGTGCCCCACAGTTATCCCCCTCAACTGAACCAATGTCTAGTAGGAGAGGGGGAAAAGTTACCTATTCTGATTTTGGTCCCTCAGCACAGGGGGATCTCTGGTGCAGCCTGACCGCATATGCAAAAGGAACTGTGTGATGGGAAGGACTCCCTACCTTAACGTCCGGCAATCTTCACCTGCAGAGCTGCTTATGGGTCAGCATCTCCTGAATCAAAGCATGTGACTTTATTTTTCCACGCAAGCTGGAGAACTGCTCTTCAAGAGCAAACAGTGGAGAAACAGTAAATAAGCTGGTTTCCTTGACCCCAAGATCTGGCTGTTTGCTCAGCTTCCATCGTAAGGAAACACAAGTTTATTTCTTTGCAGGAGGAAAAAAAAATGAAACAAAACAGACTATATCAAATGGAGGATTTCATCTGTTGCCAGGACAATTGTCTTTTTTTTTTTTTTCCTTTTCATTATGAAATATGTTTCATTAACATCGGTATATTGAACAAACAAGCAAACCTTTTTATAACCCTGACTGGTGCCTGTATTGTTGCACTGAACAGGTAACAAAATACTCACCAAAGCCCTAACCTGTAATGATCATAATAAAAAAGTGAAAGAATTGTATTTTACCAAGAGCTCTCTGGAGGCACATTTTTAATGCAAAATGTATTAAGTTTATCCGTTACCGGTCAACTCATTTCCCCTTCTATTGAATGGAATTACTTTCTTAATTTATTTTTGCAGATGAACTGTAGCAGTAAGATGATATAGAATTTTTTTAAAAAACTTTTTTTACATATATACACATGTATGTTTTCCCCATATGCTTTCCCATTTACCTGTCAGCACTGCTGGCTCCTTCTTCCATTGACTTCCTTGTGTCTGTTTCTTGACTGGGAGCTCCTTGGAACAGGGAACTGCGATCTCTTTTTCTATGAAGCACCATGTACTTTGTATAGAGCTATACAGACATACACACCTCATTATATATCAGGTGTGGCCAAACTGTGGCTCGCAAACCACATGTGGCCCTTGGACAAATAATGCGCAGCTCTCAGAAATATGCTGGCTAAGCTCCTTTTGGCATCTCAATTAATGTAAAAGTTAAATTTAAAAAAATTTCAAGCATTATAATTATTAACCGGGTATAGACTAAGGGCCCGATCCTATCCAACCTTCTAGTACTGATGCAGCCATACCAATGGGGTGTGCAATGCATCCTGCAGTAGGGAGGCAGTTATGGAGACCTCCATGGGAACATGTGTTCCCTTGCCTCAGGTAAGGGAACATTTGTTTCCTTGCTTCAGGGTTGCATTGTGGCTGCACCAGCTCTGGAAAGTTGGATAGGATTGGGCTCTGAGAGTCCACAGGATTGAAACATAACTTTAATGTTCATGGTGAGTAAATATACGTAAAAATTTAAATACTTCTTAAATATTGCGGCTCTTGAGCATCTGAAGTTTATCGTATGGGGCTCTTAGGTTAAGCAAGTTTGGCCATCCCATTATATATGGTATTATAAATCATATATATATATATATATATATATATATATATATATATATATATATATATATATATATATATATATATAATATGAGGCTGTATTATTAAGATTAATAAAGAGAAAATGTGTATGTTCACATGACTGTTTTGCACACATGTCTGCACACAAGCCGACATACTGAGTTGCAGGTGGATGTCTGAAATGTGGTGAATGACACCATGCAAATGTTGACAGTCCAAGATTAATTTTGCGAATGTCCGAAAACTCAAGAGAGATGCCAGTGAATGCTGACAGTCACCTAAATGCTATTTTAAGCATTCAGTTGTTATGCCCAAAAACTGAGGACACAGGTATATATTTTCCAGCATTCTCAACAGTCATTTGGGTTTGTTAATATTCGCATGTGAATTGCAGCACTCACCAGTTTGGGGGCACTCAGTGTAACATAGACAGAGAAAATATGGTGCAAAATAATGTCAGCCATATCTTGCCTTGGAATTCAGAAACAGATTTGTTTCTAATTTTCCAAATATCAATTACATAAGTGTTTACTAACAAAGATTAAAAAGCAATACATTAGTCCAATATTGTGAATATTACAGTTTTAAACAATGAAGAGCTGTCTTGCTTCGGATAGAAAATTACAATGTCGTTTGCACAACGAAGGCAGCAGTATAATTAGAACAGTCGAGTGGCAATTTCCGATGCCAAAGGAAAATATAATGAAGTTGCTGCAGAGAGCTGGGCTTTGGTTGCAGTTGCTTCCAAAACCTATATGCAATATTTCAATTAATTATAAAACCCAGGCTGCCGAAAAGTTAAAAGATACATTCACTGATTTTAGATTTTTTATTTTTCATTTTTTCCCCAGCTAAATGTTGACTTCATTGAGCTGCTTTCTAAGAACTGCCATATTGATTTCTTGTTGTGAAGTGAGCTGTTCAAGCTTCATTTAAGATTTTCATCTTGCATGTAGCCCTGAGCACATCATAGCACCATAAATTAGTTAAATTGCACATTTATCACAAATGTTATTTTAAGATACTGCGTAAATGTGATAGCTGGAAGATATACAGTATACAGGAACAAGCCACAACTTGGGTGGGGTTACACCAGGGTCACCTTTATCCACTTTTGATTTAATGCTCCTCTCCTTTACCCCGCCTGCACTCATCCCAATTTCTATGTATCACTTTTTTTTCCCTGAGGTTTCTTTCTAGTTGCTGCATCCTGAGTTTGTGTGTTTGCAGAATTTAGATGACAATCTTATCAGGAAAAGAATGCAAGCTACCGGAAGAGAGCTGAGAAGACTGTGTTTTTATCTTTCGGGGTTCCCTGTTCTCACATGACAACGTGTGAAATAAACATTGGAGAAGAGGCAGCTCCAGCTGGTGGTTGTGGGACTCATGGCTGCCTGGAAATTGAGTTACAAAAGTCTAGAACAGTGTGGTGGCTCTGAATTAACTCTAAATAGAGTTACACCACACAACTCTAGATTTTCTTAAGTGAATTTCTAGGCTTTTACCGGCCATACAGCAGCTAATGGGGTTCTCCCAGGAGCCCTCCAGGGCCCCTAGAAGTAACCCCTATTGGCCTCTGGCAAGAAGAGGGATGAGAAGTACCCATATGATCACTTCCTCTTCCCTTCCTCAAAGGTTAATCTAGTGTTGCTGGGTGGCATACATCTAAAACAGAAAGTGAGGAACTGCTCTGCCCACCTGCCACCAGCCAGGTAAGGTGAGGGATGCATGGGAATGAGTTGGGAGCAGGGTGGCATACACACACAGAGACCCAGAACTGGTTCATGTCCTAGAGCCCACTGCATCATATTGCTGTCCCTGATCAGCACTAGCTGTCAGGTTAAACATATCAGTATGCAATGAGAAACAGATATTGAGCTATCACCCATCATTTTAATGATATCACCCGTCATCTTATGCATACTTTATCATGTGACATATGATGGGCATTGTCACTGAATGGAAAAAATCCACACGTGGAACTTGATCTCTGTTTCCAGAAATATGAGTATTATGGTCTGATCTTTGAAGATTGACATCAGTATAAGGTTTTGGTGGAAATAAAAGACTGGCAGCCATAGAAATGTGGAAACTCTTGTGTTGCTCTGGCATTGTGAACTCACCCAGGAATAGCCAAACAGAGTTTGTACAAGTTTGCAAGCCATGTTGTGCAAAAATGGTGAAGAATGGGTTTGAGGCAATGTCTTGGGAATGGTATACCTATTGGCAAATTAATCCCTTTCCAGAACCATGAAACTTGCTGCATCAAGCCACCCATTCAACCTCTCGAGTTTGGCTGTCTCATAAAAGGATTGCCACTAACTGGAAGAACTTACTTTGCCTGACCCAAATAGGATGTTTCAATAGCTGTGTTGGTACAAGCCAACTGTGGCCATTGCAAGGCCTACCTATAGAATTTGGGATGGGACACTCAAGAGCTTAGACAACACGCGCATTTCCTTTTGAATATTTGGAGGGAAAAAATGTCTCCATGGTAGATCTAGGTAGGTCTCCATTCTTAGATTTAAACCAGGGGTGTCCAAAGTTTTTGGCAGGAGGGCCACATCGTCTCTCTGACACTGTGTCGGGGGCCGGGGGAAAAAAAGAATTAATTTACATTTAAAATTTGAATAAATTTACATAAGTTTACATAAATGAATTTATTAAAGATGAACTTATATGAATGAATGAAGGTGTTGCAATAGCTCAAGGCCTATAAAAGGGCTTGCACAAAGCAAGGCTTGCCTTTCCTTTGCTGCCACTGCTGCATCACAGATGTGAAACAGCAAGCAATGGAGGGAGCCCTCATACCACAGCTCATGTGAAAGGTCGAACAGTTGGCCGTCATGCTGAGAGCAGTTGCATCGGGCCAGTGTGGGATCCAACAAATCTCAGGAGGGCCAGAGGCTCATTGGAGACTGGGGGCTCCCTGAGGGCCGCATTGAGAGGCCTCAAGGGCCGCAAATGGCCCCCGGGTCGGGGTTTGGGCACC
The DNA here is from genome assembly GCF_035046505.1 of Tiliqua scincoides. NCBI lineage: Eukaryota > Metazoa > Chordata > Lepidosauria > Squamata > Scincidae > Tiliqua > Tiliqua scincoides. Next base: position 35,934,366 of record NC_089829.1, read on the forward strand.
CCTGATTTAAACCACTGTGCATTAGAAAAGAGTCCATAGTGTTTACCCTTGGACATAGTCTACTGGCAAATTCTCCTGGGCAAGCCTCACTAAAATGAATAGAAGCCTTGCAGGAGCACAGGAGACACCAAGTGGCATTTGTTGTGTGTGTTTTTTTTTTTAATTCATACCTTGCCTTGACGGGCAATCTCATTTCCATTTGTTGAAACTCTCATGACACAATGAAGACTGCACAGAACACACACACACAACCTGTTCATGTGAATGGCACATCTGCTTTGCTGAGTCTTGTTAAGCTAGGAAACCTCAAGCCTCTGGAACTTTTTGTAAATTGCAAGTGAATCTTACCACTGATTGACTGAAAAATTACATCACGGAAGGAGAAAAACAGCAACGCAATTTACTTTGAGGCACCTGAGTTCAGTGTGATGCAACGGATCACTACATAGCCAGTCAATGAGCCCCTCTCCGGGTGCTGACATATTGTTTTTATCATTCCTATGATCCTTAATTCACTTTACCTGTAACTCCCTTGCATACTATAGCAGCAGCATAGAATGCAGTTTAGAGAATGGGCCATTCCCCCACATGGCTGAGTAGGCCATTCAAACTCCCAGGTATTCAGACAACTGTCTTATATCATTGGGCACTGATGCCAGCTGAAACAATACGGTAAGTGAAAGTTGTACAAACTGTAAAGGTCCACTTCTGAAAGAGGGTCAGGTCTGAATGCATCTGGAAACTCAGAATATGTAACGTTATAGGCTTCCAGTGGTTTATGGGCAAATCAGGCATGGCCAAACAGACATAATCTAAGAATTCCAGCGCAACTGCCGGAATCTGACATGGCAGCCTTTTTCCTTTCTCTGTTTTCCTGTTTCTACTTCTGATTAGTCATTCCCAGATGTGTCCAAGATTCAGGATTCCCCTGTAACACGTCTAGATGATATCACATGGGATATATCAACAGAGTGGCTTCTCTTTGCATTTCCAGCCTGAGATCCTGTTGGCCTAAAGAAAAGCTGTAATTTGTGCATAGCAATGGAGATTAAAATGGCAGCTTCTGTGGTTTTGTTAGGCTGATATGCCTGTGCCAGAAAAAGTTGGTCATTAGCATATAAATGTCTCCGTTTTGTTTGTCTACGCGCTCACTCATCTTCCTATCTCCCCTTGCTATCCGTTTTGCACAAAAGTGGAAACCTTTTGAAATCATAAAGTTGCAGTAATAAGTTGGAATTTTTCTGCTTGTCAGTTGGAAGTAGATGGAAGGGGCCCTCTAATCCACAAAGAACCTTCCAGTGCATCTCAGAACTTGCATCTCAGAACACTAATATATTTAACTGGCAATGTGTATCAGCAACTGATTGGGGATGAGAAAACACCTCTGTAAAGGATCTTTTCACTTTGCCTCAACTGCATCTTGTGAACTTCTTTCTTTATAGTCAATCTTCCCTGAGGTTTAAAGAGGAGATATAACCTCCATTTCATTCTGTATTTGGGGGGGGGGGGGGTGAGTGGGTGATTTTTTTTCTTCTAAATGAAGCCTTTGAATATTTGCTCCCTTGCTCTTTAAATGCAAAAGTTCACTAAAACTCCCGTGATTTATGTATGGATTTCAACTGCCAACACCTGGCAGATGAAGAAGCCTACTCAAGCTTCAGTCATAAACAGCGAGCATACAATTTAATTTTAATGTGCTCGTTAGTTGTAGCACATTTCAGATATAATTGTGAACGCAACACAAAATTATAGCAAAAAAGATCATTTTAATGCGGCAGTAGAAAAAAAAAGGGTTATATGAAGAGTCATATAATAGTGCCACGTTGTCAACAACAGAACAGGGGCACAGAGTGTGCGATTCTGGGTCTGTGCTGTTTACATGCCAATATTGTACACATAGATTCTCGTATGGTGTCAGCTGTCAGTTACCTCTGCAAATTAACTGCCAAAAATGGAGACGAACAGAATCACTCAGTGTGCTGGTAACCACGGGTTACCTTTCATATGCCTAAAGATAAAACTGCAGTATGAAATCTTGGGAGAATAATTAGGAAGAACAAAACAGAAAGTTACCAACTGAAATGAAAAAGAGGGGGGCAAGAGAGAGAGAGAGAGAGAGAGAGAGAGAAGGCATTCTATGATATGAATAACAACCAAGAATGCTTATAAATAAGTAGAAGAAGAGGTTATATCACAGAATGCCTCATAACTTTTAAGCAAAGTATTACAGTACAAACATTTTAAAGGCTTTTTTTTATCAATGTTTAGGAAATACAGTACAAGTTTTTTAAACTTAAATTCTCCCGCCCCCAAATAGATTTAACCCTTTGAGCACTGAGTTGATTTTGAATTTTCTCTTTTGAATTTTTTTTTTAAATTCATTTTACTAATAAATACCTTTAAAAGTCATATGTTGTGCAAAATAGGTCTAATGCACGCCAGTCCATGGCTTCTGCTATCAGAATGTTTTTTTTAAAAAAAGGTAGCAAACAACTAATAAATATGTATAATTTAAACATGAACCTCTATCAATATAGATGTACTGTATAACAAAACAAAACCAACCATACTTTGCTTCAAGAATAATGTTTCTGAATACTTTATAAATGCTATCTGCTGCATCTTTCATATAATTTACATTGTTCAGATGTTAAAAGAAAATCCTTTGACCTAGAAAAGAAATATACATTATTATTTTATATATTTATAATATATATATTTATATATTTATAGGTACCACTTATACTTGGAGCATATCAGGTACAAAAAAACATCATTGATAAAAATGTCTGAAGGAGAAGAAATGGCATTGTTCACAATCACTTTTGTTTCCTTTTTTTTCCCATAAGAGGATTTTGAAATCTATACAATATATACAGCTATGTTTCAATGTGAAAATAATATATTGTAAAATTTCAAGATGGGTGCCACCCCTGCATATATGGAGGTACATCAGTTAACTCCAATGAAGGGCATGTCCCAATGACAGCATCCCATGCTCCTTGTTGGGCATGTTGCAAAGAGCCAGATGCACAGGAAATGTACCAGGGAAAGGCAGAACCCATTTCCCCCGGGACGTCAACACATATGCAACAGGAAGCCAACCACGATGACTGCTGGTCCATATCAGCCATGTGAACTAACAGGAGCATCCTGTACATCTGGACTGTGGATATTGGAAGAGGTGAAACAAGACATCAGGTCCCTGAAATAAGAGTAGACGGAGATGTCACAGGAAGTGCCACCAGCCAGACACTTACGGCCCAATCCTATCCAACTTTTCAATACTGATGAAGCTGCAATGCAGCCCCAAGTTAAAGGAACAAATGTTCCTTTGTCTTCCTTCCTTTTGAAGGCCTCTGTGACTGGCCTTCACTATAGGATGCAGCACACACCCCATTGGTACAGTTGCATCAGTGCTGGAAAGTTGGATAGGATTGGGTCTTCAGTTGAATTGCATATCCAGCTACTCTCCATCCTATGCAACACTGGAAAGGAAACTCACCCAGGAGAAGCTTGGTGATGTCCACCATGGGAGTTGCATTCCAAACATTACAATGCCTAGGCAGCTAGACGTGCAAGTAACTCATGCATTCTGCTGGGGGTGCCTATTCTTAGAATTGTGTGGATGTGTCCTAAGCCAGAAGGGGATTTTTTTTTTAAAGCAACAAAAGGATACCCACACTTATTTTTTAAAGAAAACCAAATTAATGCAAAAGTGCTTCAAAGTACTCAGAGGGCTAAAGATTTACAGGGTGAGAACTACCAGCACACTTAAGTCACCATGAAAAAAGTGCACCAGAATTTGTTAATAAATGCTTAATTAAACTGTCTTGTTAATGCATGCAGCTTGAGGCATCGGAAGGGATGCACAGCAACTAAACCCCAATTTACACAAAGTTCCAAACACTTACCACTGCGTTTTAACCTTCATATTTTACCAGTAACAACAGCTGATTATGTACCTCTATTAAACACTGTACAGTTATATAAAAAAAGAGATAAGTCGTTCAGGCCAGAGGGACACCCCAGAGTTAAAATAAGAATTATGTGCCAAGAACAGAAAAAGGTCGCTTTAAGGCGTCTTTGACAGTTTTCCTCAAAGCAAAGTACAGTTGTGTGTGTTTGCTTTGTTTGTCAGTAGCAAATGCTACTGCTTCTCTAATTCACAAACATACAGAAGATGGTCCTCTGGAGACTTTCCATGCGTTTTACTGAGATGGAGTTTGACCGCGTGCTTGCTTGCAAAAGTTCTGTTGCAAAGTTTACATTGGTAGGAGGTGCCCATTTCTTCCTCCTGCGAAGGCGCCAACAGTTTCTCCGAGGGCGACTTTGTTTGTGCTATCTGATTATTAATCTGTTCGCTGGACAGTTTGGACAAGTCTCGTAGCCGGAAACCTAGATGTGATTCCAGGTGACTGATGTACGTCGAAGGAGTTCTGATTTGGGAAGCACAGTCATTGCAGAAGAACACCGGGTGCCCAGTGTCCAAATTTTTAAGGAACTTGGTCCCCCCTGTCCTTCGAAGCTGGTATTTCACATTGGCCAACCAGTGGCTAATGGTGGTCATGGAGAGCCCCGTAAACCTGGAAATGTGCATTCTCTCCTGAGGGCTCAAGTCCGACATGATGTATTTCCCTTCTGATGTCTGCCGCAAACTGGCTGCAAACTGGGCCTGCAAGATGAGCAAGTGTTGGGGGTTCCAGTTGGACTGGCGTCCCTTCCTCTTCTGAGCTGGGGTTGTCTCTTCTGGCTCTTCCATTGTGGTGCCGTCAACATCAGATTTCTCAGATATGCTAGAAGGTGTGGACGATTTTGATGTGTGACTTTCTGTCAGGTTCTTCAGCATATCAGATATATCTGACAGGGCATTCTCGCGTAGCGGCGAGTTTGACATGAATGACACAACTGCAGATGTCTTTGCCGTTGTCACTGTAGATGAAGAAGATGCAGAAGATGCCGATGTGGATGACAGAAGCGCTGAACCCAAAGAGCAGCTTTTGTCACTCTTGCCTTTCGTCAAATCTATGGGCTGGTCATTATTGACGTGGTAAAAATAACAGTCTAAGTGGTCGGGTTTTTTGGACTGTAAAGGTGGGGTTGCCACTGCTGCCTTTTCTGCTAAACTGTTGCTCATTTTAAAAAGCATACTCATGGGGTCCAGGGCAGGCAGGGAGGGCTTTGCCGCCTTCCCTAGATGAATATTCATGACCGATTGTAATGCACTTAATGGATTTACAAATGGTTGTTCAGGAGGGTGGTCAGTAATTATGGCTGTACTGCTGCTCAAAGTACTTGTGATTGCCTTTACAAGTTCCTTGCCATTCTCCATGGGTTCTCCTCTTGGACTCTCCTTGCAGCTCTCCCGTTGAGAAATAGGGCTATTCTGTTGGCTTTTAAACCCAATGTCATTGGAAGTGTCCATCTTGAGGGGCTCACTGACTTCACTGCTACATGGTGATGGTGTGGCTCTTTTCATTGGCGAAAGTTTCCCTCCTTCAGGCTCCTTCATCTTTTCTTCAACTTTGGCCACTTTCTCAGTGACTTTCTTGACCAGCTCTTCCATGGCATGGAAATTAGTTTTTGGCACAGGGGACGTTTGGCTGCTTTGAGGGGAAACTAGGGGCTGGCTTTTGGTTGGTGATACTATTTCATTGCCAAACATAGGCTTTAAGGGTGTACTTTTCCCCGATGAACCTAGGGACAACTTCATCATGTTGGGTAGTTGGTAAGCAGCATGAATACTAGGATAGCCACCCCAACTTGGTGTGCCATTCTGAGCTTTGTTAATTGCTGACGTGACTGTATTTTCTAAAGACTTTAAAATATCTAGTCCCCCTTTTGGACTCTCTTCCAAGTCATTTTCAGTCAAATAATGATATTTGGAGGAAATATCATATTTTTCCTCATCTTCACTTGATTTCTCCTTGTCTTTCACCTTATCATCAGTAATTATTCTGTCCTTATCAATTTCTTTTTTTACTTCCACATTTAGTTTGGGGGAGATGCTAGAAGGTGTATTGGAAGGAGACGTGAAAGTCGTGGCCGCAAGCGGCACAGACTGTACTTTTTCGTCAAGCAAAGCAGTGATTGTTGGGGTAACCGGCGCTTCTATAATAGGTTTCCCTTTCTTCATGGCTGAGTTGGTGACTTTAATGAAATGTCCGGTCACCATCATATGGGCTGTGAGCTCCTGCAAAGTATCATGGGAACTCCCACATTCCATACACTTGAGAATTTGAGACTTCCTTGCTTCAAAGTGCCAGGCATAGCTGGCGCCATTCTGATGTCCATAACGGTTATTCGGTGTAATATAAGGATTGGAATTCTTCTGAAGTGCATCGTTGGCATCAGAGATGGTTGCCTTTGGTGTCCCACCAGTGGAATCTGGAGAACTGGGGAGTTCCAGCTCCAAAGAGGTTTTCTTTCTCGTGGCTGGGATAATCTTGGCTGCTACAGGGGTTACGGGTTCCTTCAGAGGCACTTTTTGGTAATGTTTTGTTTTGATCATATGAACACTCAAGTCTTGAAGCGATTCAAATGAATGGCCGCAGTACATGCATTTTAATACTTTCTGGGCGTCTTCTTTCCCTTCCATTTCAAGCAAAGAACGTTTACGAGGTTTGGACCATCTCTTAGGGTTATTGTTATCTGTTTCATGGTTGTCATCCCGATAATGTCCCGTTTCATTCATGTGCACCGTTAATTCCACTAGAGTATCATAGGCTGCACTGCAGTCTTTACAGCGGAATTTACTGGCTCCAGTAAATATAGAGCCATAAAGCTTACTGCTTTGTCTGTACAATTGAACTGTGCTGAAAAGGCTGGGCTCAGGGAGGATTCTGTTTTGTGACACTTGCTGCAGTGTTTTCGCCATGGCTGTCTGGTGCCAGTCAAAACTCCCACTGCCGCAGCTGCTGCTGCTACTGCTGCTGCTGCTGCTGCTGCCATTGTTCTTTTCAGAGGTTGGCTGGTGGAGGTTCAAGTTCAGATTGGACCAATACGAGTTGGAGAGGAAGTTGTTGTAGACGGCTTTCATTTGTTCCAAACTATCCGATACGACTGACTCCTCTAGCTGTATTGACACCTCTTTGCTCTCCTCCTCATTTTTGATGGAGCTGCTCTCAAAGTCAGCCATTCGGTCGCTCGTCTCGCTAATGTGTGATTCACTGTCCATTTCATGGCTGGAAAATTCAGCTGCTGGAGAGTTTTGATAGCTCTGGCAGTTCTTACTGAAGTCCTTTTCCGGACAGACATATTTCGCAGAAGGTTCTCCGTCAACAGCATTCTCATCAGGTTCTAGGTCATCTTCCACCATTGCAGCCGCTTTCAGTTCATCCGAAACATATGCTATTATAGCCAAAAAATAAAACAGAAAAAAAAAAATCAGTGTTAGAGACTGCTGGCCTCATTTTATATCAGCAGCTGGCATGTTTCAGTCAAAGAACTGCATTTATTTATTAAAATTAAACAGTTAAAATTTAGCGTTTCTCCCAAGCAAGAGGAAGATGGGAAAAAAATCTGCTCTTCAAACATAATTTGCCACCTTATTCTTCTCAAGGGGCAACAGCTTGAAATTAAAACTAAATTTGAAATTAATGAAGCACATTCTGGAGGTGGCATTCATTTCTAAAGTAATAAATTACTTGTATCAACCTCAGAGACAGCAGTTCCTGTCTGTCAATTAATATGTCTTATGCTTCTCCTACCCCTAATGTATTTCTTAACAGGCAGATTCACAATTTAAATTAAGCCAGAATTTTCTGTACTCATTACATTTTTGAGAACCAATCTTTAATAAAACATAAAAACATCAATAAAAAGTCCACAAAGTTAAAAAAAAAAAAAAAGTCCCCAAACTACCCTCCCCCTTAATTACATGAGAATTAAAAGCTTGTATGCAAGTTTGGGTCATTCAGAAAGGCAGGCATTAAACTATAAATACGGCTCTAGACCCAGCCCACAATGCATTTTTTTTTAATTTATAAGTAGGGATGTTTCTGTATGTGGTCTCATCCAAATTTTTCCAAATGGATTTTGGCGTTCCCAGATTACCTAGAATTGTTTCCAATTTGGAATAAACACATTATTATTAAATCCCCATTGTTCCATTGGTGCTATTTCTTCTACAGCTCTGTTTGCTGCCGTTTTTGTTTCATTTGCGTCTTCCTCCCCTATGTGTTACCAACGTGCAGTGAAAAAGCAAAAGGGTGTGAACGCGTGGACAACTGTATCCTTTGAGTGAGGTGTGTTCCCAATGTAAAGTGGGTATCCACACCAATGCTTCACCCCCTACAAAGTCTTGATCCAAATCTGCATACAAGTCTTGTGCCTGTTGTATTGATGCACTCATCTGGTCCTGTGCACTAGTGAAACACTACACAGAAAGAAGATTCATATTTCCTTTTCACATCAGGACTGCTTTTTTGTGATCAGTGCAAATACACATATTAGTAACAAATATGGGGAAAATATATAAATTAATTGAAGGAATGGAAAGCTGAAACAAACTGCATATACTCCAATTCTAGAATTAATTTTTAGACATTCTCTTAATTAAGGCAGAATTTTGGAGAAAAAAATAAAAGATAGAGCAAAATAATGGTGCAATAAATAATGAAATCCACTCATCCATTCTGGTAAGCTGTCCTAGTGAAAAGCATGCGCTGGAACAGGCTTAAAATGCTTTTCTAATACTTTATTAGAACTCATATTTTTAGAATTTTATTACATTTTAGAAATGCATTTCTAATCAGAATGTGGTTTTTGGATAGAAGAGCCTAGAACCTGCACTGTTGGATGAAACAGTCTGGAACCTGAACTGTATCACTGACTACTAGGGAATAAAATACTCAGGGCACAATCCTATTCAACTTTCCAGCATCAACCTAAGGGCAATGCGACTCCGAGGTAAGGGAACAAACATTCCCTTACCTTGAGAAGGCCTCTGTGACTGCCCCCCAACTGAAGGATGCAGCCCATGCCCCATTGGCACAGCGGTGTCAGAGTTGGACAGTTGGTTAAGATTTAGGCCTCAGTAGATCAAAGGAAGGGCACCTTCAGTGGGTCAGCATTTTCATCATTAGTCATCCCTTGGGTCCACCTGCAAAATGTTCTACCTCCTCCTCTGGATGAGTCTGGAACCCCCACATTATTGAATCGAAGGTCAGAAGAGGCTCCAATACATTCCTATAGCTCTAATTATATTTTACTTTTAGATTTTAATGATGAACTGTTTGGAGAGCCAGTCATAACTGAAAATAAATGGTGAGTACTAAACATTAACAATAACAGTAATAGTGTTAAAGATCTGTATCCATTGTGCATCTTGTGCTAGGAAGATGGGCTTCCTCAAGGCAGAGCATGACTTCCCAGGAGGTTTGAAAGCCCTGGCATTTTAAAATTTTGCAATTATTTTTTTGAATGGGGGGGGGGAAAGTTGGGAGAAAAGCAGGCGAATCAACACAGAAAGATGATTATAGCAGCGATTCAACATCTCTATTACTCATGCTACAAATGTTCCAATTACAATTACAAAGGATTCTCTCAACACACAAAGAAAGAAGTCGAAGGATAGCAGAAGAAAGCTCAGGAAAAGGAAAAAAAATTGGTATGCTGCCCATCTTCTGCTAGGATAAATATATACAAGATTTTCCAGTGGACATTACAAATGTCAAAGTGTTTGCTCTTTAGACTGCTTTGTCAATATTTACTCACTATAAGCTATGGGGTACCCAACAGAGATCTTGCACTGTAGACTACTGTACTGTAGTACAGTATTTTTTTCTCTCTCTCTCCAAACCACAGAATTGGTGTCTTAAACTTGAGCTAGAGGTCTGTGGTCAATTATTTTGTCAGTTTTTACAAAGGATTACATGAAACTCAACCTATTTTGCCTATTTTGCACATGTCCTTCCCTAGGAAATTCTTAACCTTCCCTTTTCCTGTCATCTTGTTCACTCTCTTCCTCTCATGAACTACCTTCTCTGCCTTTTGGTTCTATTTTGTCTATCAAAGAGCCCTGCTGTATCAGTCCCTGTAGAGAAATATGTTGTCATGGTGGCCAACTAGACAGTGTGGTTGCTGAGGGAGATTGGGGCAGACTGCCTCAGGTGCTGCCCCGTGGTGGGATAGAGGGTGACGGGCCAGTTGCCAAAAGCCTATTGAGCGGAGCTCCATGCTGCTTTTGGCAGCAGGAGGGCCCTCCCTAGCTTCCAAACAACTACACATTACAGACCCTTGGAACCAATGGACGGTGGCACGATGACGCACCAATGTCATCACATCACCACTGAAGTACTTCCGGGTGTAACACATTGTGCCTGCACACCAGGCACTTGCTGGCCTGGGCCCACTGCTGTCAGCACCACCCACTCCATGGCATGATGAATAAGGGGATGTCATGCACTGGGGGGATGGGGGACACCTGCCCTGGAGTAGAATATACTGGCAATGCCACTGCAACTGAATGCTTCCAGGAAACTCATAAGTAAGACACAAAATCAACAACCCTTCCCCTATCCTTGCCCCCTCTCTTAGAGCCACTTGTGAGAGTGACGTTTACCACCGTGCATACGCAATAATTCCTCTTTCCTGGCATGTGCAGTTTTCTAGCACATGAATCTGCAAGCATGCTTTCATTGTGTGCATGCGATGAGTTGGATTCAAAGCTTTTCACTCACAAGTAGAAGAAATACTCTGCTCACAGGCTGTATTATGCTGTATTATGCTCATTCTGGACAGTTGTGTAAGGAACATGAAATGAAATCCACCAATGTTCATCTGTTTGTGCAAAAGTTCACACCAGCCTCTTGTGGAAGCACGAGAACAGCTATGGAACCTAAGTGTTCTCGTTTCCACTTCCCCTCTTGAAAGGAAGTGGTAGTGTCAATAGCTATTGCATATTGTGGGCTATGTCAGAATGCCAGATGCAAGGGAGGGCACCAGGATGCAAGTCTCTTGTTATCTGGTGTGCTCCCTGGGGCATTTGGTGGGCCGCTGTGAGGTACAGGAAGCTGGACTAGATGGGCCTATGGTCTGATCCAGTGGGCATGTTCTTATGTTCTTATTTGCGTAATTTAGGGCACAATCCTAACCCCTTATGCCAGTGCTTTCCAGCACTGACAAAAGGGCAATGCAGCTCCGCAGTAAGGGAACAAACATTCCCTTACTTTGAGGAGGTCTCCATGAGTGACACCCAACTGCAGGATGCAGCACATGTACCATTGGCACCTCTATGCCAGTGCTAGAAAGCACTGACATAAGGGGTTAGGATTGCGCCCTTAATTGCGCATCATTGGCATGTTGTCTGTCTCTGACCAGCGACTGTTTCATTGAAACACTCTGAAGCTGTTCAACTAATGCACAGCAACATGGAAGTGTCATTCAAAAGAACACTAACACTCTGAGTTAGCTGCAAACCTTCCTGAGAAAGTGCACATGGAAAGTGCAAAGAAAGCACATGGACGGTTGAGCTAGCAAGGAAGAACTTAAGGAAGTTAGCCTGGTGAGTTTGGCAGGACCGTCATCACACGTGCAGTCACACATTGCTACATGGTGCATACCTGTATACAGTATTATTTGTGATCGCCACACAGGAATCTGCCAAAATATTGTATGCAGCTAAGGCTCTCTGAATACACCACTTTTCTAATTAGTACAATATACTCAGACACAGTGTGTATGTGCACAAAGTAGAAATAATATAATACACAGTTGAGAAACCAAAGCACACTACATGAATTTGTATGGTAGCATTTGAATAACAGCAGCAAAGCTTCTGAGAAGCAGTGCTCTCCGGTGAGTTTTGTAGGTTTATATAACATTAATGAATGACCTATCTGAGAATCCATGTGGACCAGATACTGGGTTTTTTTCCTGATTTTAGAAATAATGAGAGCTAAAGGGGTATTGATGGTGAGCACATAAGGAGACATATCAGAACTTAAAAGGGACCACAGACTACATAACATAGGAGATGACAAAATAAACTGCAGTTAATGGAGGGTATGCAACTTTTTGCAAATTTCATTATAGGTTGGTATTGTCTTCGCTGCTTTCTGCCTCAAGCCCTTGGGGGGAGGGGAAGCCACTAAACCAACCACTATGCATTCAACACCCTGTCATGTGAAATGTAGCATTCCCTGTGAATAATTGAGGCCATAGTAATTCAGAGAACAAACACTTGGACTCCGTTCCCAAACTTCGTCAAAATGCACATATATACTCCAGGTGCCTTTAGACACTTTGCAGCCTTTGTGAATTTTTACAAAACCCAAAGAAACGATTGCTTTTATTGATTTAGTGACCGAAACCTTGGACGAGCTACTTGGGCTTGGAATCAAATTGAGGATTCTGCACGGCACCATCAATTTCTGCTGCCTCCCCAGACCTGACCCAGAATGTTGTGCCATGGGGTATGTATGCTAACTGATTAGAATGGGAGGAATGAGACTATGAATCACACCTTTTTCATTTCAGAAACTGTGCTGGACTCGGGGTTTTCTTAGGTCCTCCCTCTCTGGAGAAGATAGCATGTTAAGCCCTTCCTCTGAGCAAACCTTCATTTTTATGTCTTAGCACTGCTTTGTGGGGGGGGGGGGGAGTGGTCCTAAGCATCTTCTAAGATGAAGAAAAACAAGAAGATTCAAAAGTACAGAGAGGAAGGTTGAATATATACTCTGTGTATAAATGTATGTAAGATTGCAGCCTTTGACAGTACGCAACATCTGCTCTAAAATGGCCATGGAATACATCGAAACAGAAATCGTTCAGTCAGCCCATGCATATTGCTTTTAAACAAAACCCATTTTCAGGCAACTCTCCAGGTGTATGAATACACTTGGGGGGGATCAGGGCCGCACGGTCAGGCATTGCCCAAACCTAGATGCATAGCCTGTGTGAAGAGATCTTATGCACTGCAGAGCTATAAGCAATGTAAGGCGGTTTTTGCATGATCAGAAATTCTGAAAAGCACATAGCGTGAAAAGAACCATACCCGCATAGATTTTCTTCACGTAGGTGTGCTGGTGGGCCTGTTTGCAATGACATGAGGGAACCATGCAGGAGGCTAGGGGGAGTGGTGGGGAGCCAGTGGTGTCATCAGCAGGAGCACTCAGGCGCTGCCTTTGAAATTTTTTTTTCAAAGGATCTTAGCCAAGAAGAGTTGTTGGGCTTAGAAGGAGGCAAACTGAGACATTTGCCAAAGGGCATGTGTTCATGTCTAAGCTGTCGCCTTTTGCAAGGGCTGTTTAAGAGATGGTATATAGCACATGCTGCAGCAACGCTACAATCCTATACAAAGTTACCTTGGAGCAAATCCTACTGAACACAGTGGGACTTACTTCTGAATCCACGCACAGATCAGCACACTAATATACCTTTTACATTTATCTGGATTTTATTTTAGATTACATTGTCCCAAGTTATACATTTGTTTTATAAACTAGTGTAACCCACTTTAAGGGTTTGGAATGAAAAGAGATAGTTAAATGAAGTGTCACACGTTTCAAAATAGGAATAATTGGCAAGAGAAGAAAACACTCTAAGGAAGACATTAAAAGTTGATTTTTGTTGTGGTGGTATAGTCTTAATGGGGCATGGATATAGGATGATGATGAGTTCCTGCACTTCAAAATTTACCATTGAACCACTTGAACCCAGACCTACATGAGGTTTCCAAACACAGAAAACCCATTCCCAATCACATGGAGGAAGTTGTACACATAAAGAATTTCTTCACACAGATGACTGTATAAATGTAGATTGGGGCAGGGCTTCTACTGTTCCCTGCCCTGAGTGTTTTTGAATTGGTTGTCTGAAAGAGGTTAAAATCAACTCATAAACTGTACATCTTATAGGGGAGCAGCTGATCATGCATTGGAGGCTAGCTTCTATGCAACAGATCCTTAGTCCACCTAGGTACTCATTGACTGATAGTGGCTCTTAAGGATTCCAGGCACAGCCTCCTCTCCCTAAATGGAGATGCAAAGAATTGAACCTGTGACCTTTTGTATAGAAGGCAAATGCTCTGCCACAGGGCTATGAACCTCCCTTGTTAAGGAATGCTAACAGTTTAAGGGTTTAAGCTAACAGCACACAAATAAATGATGCAAAAATGACCAGCTCCACTACACAGCAGCCCAGAACAAATACATTTTGAGTGCTGCAGAAGGATACCATTATTTACAGTTCTCCTGCTCCCAATATCCATGGGGGATACCTTCTAGCTGCTACTGTAGGTACCCAAAACTGCGGATAGTGGTGAATCCTATACCTACTGAAGCTCAGCACAAGCCCTCCAAACTGCTTCCTCTTCATGCTTGCTTCTTAGCGCTTGTCCTTCCTGAAGCAGGAAGCAGACAGCACAGGGGATAGTGACAGGAGGGCAAACAAAACAAACACAAATGAGTCATGAGCGCGACAAGGGAATTTGTGAATTGCAGATAACTGAAACTGCCAAATTCACATCCCCGGATATGGGGAAGGTAACTGTAAATTAGAATGTGCTTATTTTAAAAGAATTGAGTTTCACTTTTGTACATGCCAGGATCTGATCTTCTGTTCTGACAATGAAGTTCTCAAAGCCAAGAGCCCACATTTTATGATGTTACTAGGATGTTTTGAGATTTAAAACCCTAAGTCTACCATTCAACCTTCAGATGGAAAAGATGTTAACTTTCCAACTTTAACAGTGAATGTGTCTCCAACTCTAGTTCATGAACTATTGCAAGAAATACCAAACACCATCACTTCCTGCTTCATGCCATCCTTTGGGTGCCATCCTTTTCATCACTCTGCAGAACGCAATGCGTGCAATGAAACGGATAAGAGAGTGCAGCCAACTTGAGGATGTAAACCAACTCGAGCATCAACGCTCTCAATATGGCTCTAATAGCTCTTAATTATAATAATTCTTCACTGAGCAAACAGATGTTCAGAGGAAACTTTAGGTTTTTCCATAAGATCAAATGCAATCAAACCATTTTGCTTCTAGACTGGCTCATTGCTGCCAAGTTTGGAACACTGGAGACAAAATGTGAAATGCCATAACAAAGCAACCCTTTAACTGTTCCAGAACTCTGTGTCTCAGTGGGATTTATGTTCTTTCCACCCCACCTGTTTCACTGGCCAATGCTGCACAATTCCCGCTCATTCTTCTAAAAATAGAAGTTAAAATAGAAAAGCAAAATATCCACCTAGTGTACATGTATGGCTGCCAGCAGTGACGATCCTGGCCCCGTTGCTGCCCAGGACTAG
The DNA here is from genome assembly GCF_035046505.1 of Tiliqua scincoides. Taxonomy (NCBI): domain Eukaryota; kingdom Metazoa; phylum Chordata; class Lepidosauria; order Squamata; family Scincidae; genus Tiliqua; species Tiliqua scincoides. The sequence goes on from NC_089829.1 coordinate 35,949,624, forward strand.
GACCGCAACTGTTACCCCCCCCCAAAGGCTGGTCTGCTGTCCCCTAGTTTCGCCTGCTGCCTCCCTTCCTGAGGCCTTCAGAGAGTCCTGGCCCTCAGAAGACCTTCTCAGGGCATAAAATGTTACTTCTGGTTCCCCCAAGAAACTGGGGTTTTTTGGTCCTCAATGGGCCTTAAGCGCAGCCTCTCCAGTCCTCTGAAGGACTCCAGAAAGGAGGTGGTGGGTGGGACCAGTGGGAGATGCATGGCTTGGGGTGGGGATGACGCCACTGCCTCAGTTGTGTCATCCAGATTTAAATGACCCCTTGAACCCCTCCCCCAGGTACGCTACTGGTTGCCGGATCAGATGCATCAAAAACCTGAGATTTCTGAAGCAGGCCTGGTGATGTCACAGAGTCTGGTGACATCACATGATTGGGCCTAGTGATGTCACAAAACTGCCAGGAAACAGAGAGTGGGTGTCAATGGGCAATTTTCACAGTGGAGAGAGGTGAAAGGCGGTGTGCCCCAAGGATCTGTTCTGGGACCGGTGCTTTTCAACCTCTTCATAAATGACCTGGAGACAGGGGTGAGCAGTGAGGTGGCAAAGTTTGCAGACGACACCAAACTTTTCTGAGTGGTGAAGACCAGAAGTGATTGTGAGGAGCTCCAGAAGGATCTCTCCAGACTGGCAGAATGGGCAGCAAAATGGCAGATGCGCTTCAATGTCAGTAAGTGTTAAGTCATGCACATTGGGGCAAAAAATCAAAACTTTAGATATAGGCTGATGGGTTCTGAGCTGTCTGTGACAGATCAGGAGAGAGATCTTGGGGTGGTGGTGGACAGGTCGATGAAAGTGTCGACCCAATGTGCGGCGGCGGTGGCCAATTCTATGCTTGGGATCATTAGGAAGGGTATTGAGAACAAAACAGCTAGTATTATAATGCCGTTGTACAAATCGATGATAAGGCCACACCTGGAGTATTGTGTCCAGTTCTGGTCGCCGCATCTCAAAAAAGACATAGTGGAAATGGAAAAGGTGCAAAAGAGAGCGACTAAGATGATTACGGGGCTGGGGCACCTTCCTTATGAGGAAAGGCTATGGCGTTTGAGCCTCTTCAGCCTAGAAAAGAGACGCCTGAGGGGGGTACATGATTGAGGCATACAAAATTATGCAGGGGATGGACAGAGTGGATAGGGAGATGCTCTTTACACTCTCACATCATACCAGAACCAGGGGACATCCACTAAAATGGAGTGTTGGGCGGGTTAGGACAGACAAAAGAAAATATTTCTTTACTTAGCGTGTGGTCGGTCTGTGGAACTCCTTGCCACAGGATGTGGTGCTGGCATCTAGCCTAGACGCCTTTAAAAGGGAATTGGACACGTTTCTGGAGGAAAAATCCATTCCGGGTACAAGCCATGTGTATGTGCAACCTCCTGATTTTAGAAATGGGCTATGTCAGAAGGCCAGCTGCAGGGGAGGGCACCAGGATGAGGTCTCTTGTTATCTGCTGTGCTCCCTGGGGCATTTGGTGGGCCGCTGTGAGATACAGGAAGCTGGACTAGATGGCCTATGGCCTGATCCAGTGGGGCTGTTCTTATGTTCTTATGTAACAGATGAAGGATTAAATATTTGAAGTCTCCCCTACATAAAATACTTTCTACACATTTAAACGCTGGCCATGTCAACAAGAAGGCTAGACTATAACATAGGGAATATTATATGTAGGAAAATATTTTATGTAGGAAATACTTTTTGTGGGGGAGCATAGTTCAAATATTTATTCCACTGCCCAAAGTCTCAAATGGTACTGCCTGACAACAGATACATTTTTGCTAATCTGTTTTGGGAATGCTATCTATTCCTCATCACCATTTTAAACAGCTTTGCCAGTGGATCTGGTTTAAAAAAAAAATACTACTGCTAGGTGTGTGGGCAAGCACAGCATGTAGGTAGGATAAACTTTCATAGTAATGTTGAGAATCTACTGTACAGAATTATTTGCATTGCTTGATTAAGAATGTTATTCAGACATCATCATAACATAGTTATTGATTTAATATTAAGTATGAACCTTTGTCATATGGGTCTTCTTAGATATTTTTGTGTGTTAATATTGAACACCATTCCATTTTTGAGGGAAAGCAGCTACTTAGTAATTAAATACAAGTCTAGAAAGATTTCATATTTTTGCCTGCTGCTTGGGAACCATCAATAACATGTATGTATACTATAAATGACCCCTTTAAGTTTGTCACATCCAGTTCTTAGGTGATTTCAGAGAAGTGGACAAGCCTGCCGGGAACACCAGGTACTTCCAGGCTAATCTCTGAGATCCCAAGAGAAGCTAAATATATTCTTTGGGTATCATCTGAGAATCTTGGCCTTTTCAGCCACACTAGACGCTGTTCCAGAACCACCACTCAGACCGCAATACCATAGTCTTTCGAGACTGAAGGTTGCCAACAACATCTGAGAATTTAGTTTCAAGAGGTAATGCTCTGAGAGACAATGCACTTGAATATCTCCTTCAGATTAATAACATACCTCATGGTAATCAGTGGTGAATGTAGTCCTCTGCTAATTTAAATATTTCTACCATGTTTTTATATCCCATAACAGGATTGCCAAGATCACTAATACATCAATTTTAAAAGCCCACATATAATAAATCATCACATGATTGCAAAGATGGGAAACTGCAAATTCATTGGACATGCATCTTAACAGTCAGCTAAATGCCAAGACAAAGGAGCTAAGCAAACCCTCCATAGCAGAGAGTTTCACAGCCTGGGTGACACAACTAAAAAGGCCCTGCATACCTATCAAGGTGACATGCCACCTTTGACAGTGGAGGGGCACAGAACAGAGATTCATCAGATAACCAAAATGGGTGAGTGGCATCATGTGGAAGGATATAGTCCTTTAAGTATCTTGGTCCCAAATTGTTCAGGACTTTCAGGGTAGAAAACAGAACTAGAACTCAGATATAGGACTCTTTTCAATACCATCAACCAAATATCTGTTATGCTTAAAAAGACGCCCACAATACAGTGCAGGCTAGCAACTGTTACCCTGCACATGCCTGATCTTGTATGATCTCGGAAGCTAAGCAGGGTCAGGTCTGGTTAGTACTTGGATGGGAGACTGCCTGGGAATACCGGGTGCTGTAGGCTTATACCATAGTCTTTCGAGACTGAAGGTTGCCAACCATTTTAGTTTATAGCTGAAATTCTGTGTTTCAGTGTCACACAAGAAAAAGGCACTTGTCAAATGCCTTTCCCTTACAAGCACCCTCATCATGACCTGTGTTAATGAAGATAATTGAATTTAAGATCAATAATGGTTAATTATTGCAATTTGACATTCTGAGATAAATGGCTTTAAGACAGAGAAATGTGTGTGTGTGTGTGTGTGTGAATTTTCACCAAAAGAAAATGAATACATTACAGCCTAAGAGGGATCACGCAAGCCTCCCATTGATCCCCTGGTACAATCTGATCGACTTAATCCCCTGATGAATGTGGGCTTTTCACAGCTACAAGTAAATGTTCTACAAGACTACTCTAACCCTTGTCACTGACCAAATCTATATGAGCTGTACACCGGAAATCCATTGAGATAGATTAAAGAGGGACTGTGAAAACAAGAGTGATGATTCAAATAAAGGTGAAAGTTTATCATATTGACTATTCATGGAAGGTATAGAGACCATTATGAATTGCAATAGGTGAATTTTAGGGTTAGTCCAATGATGCAGGAGGGATTAAAAAGGAAGTTACAGAACCCAAATATTTTTTTTACATTACATGTACATGATGTAACTTTTCTCCACTGACAAACCCTTCATCCAAATCCACCGTCTCTGCATGACCACTGTCATGTCTTCATTTTCTGTAGCCCTGCGTTGTCTTCATTTTACAGAAGGGCACTCGGGCTGAGAAATGGCAGCTTTCTTAAGCCACATAATGGGTGGTAAGAGATTGGCCTATCATATAGACCAGTGCTTCTCAAACAGTGGTACTCATACCACTGGTGGTACTTGAGGCGGTGTCCAGTGGTACTTGTGAGACCCCCATAAGTACCCCGCAGCCTAGCAGCAGGACAAGCAGCAGTAGGATTTTCAGCTTGGCAGGCAGAGCTCCAGTGTGTGCTTTTCACACTCAATAAAGCCCTCCTGGCTGCCCTGAGCCTCTATTTGGTGTTTGTCATGTTCCATCTGGCCTTCCAGTCCGGAAGTAACTGGTGATGACATCATTGCCAGTTACTTCTGGTGGTATTTCAATAGGTGGATCATGCAAAGTGGTATAGTGAAGGACAAATGTTGATAAATACAGGTATAGACTTATTGCAAGGATCAATGAGGAATTGTTTAGGAAACACACACACATACACACACACAATACATAGTGTTGTCATTAATGCTGCCTCTATAACCACCACACCACTCTGCCTTTGAAACTGACACCAGATAAAACCCAATTGCCAGAGCTTGATTTTGGTTCTGGCAACATGCACACTTAAGTTTCTGATGCAATGAAACAGAGCACCAACATGCACATTCATCACTTGATAACTGAAACGTCAAATGTTTGAAACCTACCTTATACTAAGTAAGGCCATTAGTCTATATAGCACAACACTGTCATCTCCAATTAGAGTTTCTTTGCTGGGGTCTTTACCAGTCCTACTTTGAACCGGGGACCTTTCACATGCAAAGCAGGTGCAATGACATGTGCTATGGCCCTTCCCCAATAATAAGTTGCACATGTGAATGAGACATCACAGATCTAACACTTTCACAGCACAGGGAGTGCCTTTTCAAATAATGAATTTTCCCCAAACAAGGTCAGCCAACGAGGCTTTTCTTCAAGTTCCAATTTATCAGAAGCAAGACTTGTCTCTACAAGCAAGAGAGCCTTCTCACTTCTAGACCGTGAACTTAGAATACTCTCCTCAAGTTGCTGATTGATCTCCTGCTCTAATTAATTTGAAATATTTATACCCCACACTTCAGAACCAAGTCCTCCCAAGGTAGCTAACACATCTTTAATGTCATTTCCTAAACAAGAGAAGACCTTTATATACCCTTCCGGCTTTAACTCTTTTCACTAGTTTGGATGCATCTAGTGCTCTCGCTGTCTAGAATTCTTCCTTGTTTTACTGATGCTCGTATATTGATTTTAGTCCTTTTGCCTTTTGTTATTTTAAAAAATTGCTTTTGATTGTACACTGCTGTGGTAGCATGATGCTAAAAAGCAGTGTATACATTTTGCAAACAAACAATCCATTACCTCATGCCTAGATGTGTTTGTTTCCAGTGAGTAAGACAGGATTACAACTCAAGTCTTACTGAATACAATGGGCTTGCCTCGAAGTAAAATAAATAACAGTTTTCAAACATCTCTACAGATGCTTCCTCAATTCCAATGCTTTTTTCATCTGTTCACACATTTTAGCAATGTGCAGAACCTCCCAGAGATATTCACTTGCCTTACAGAAATTAATTTGCTTCCTTTGAAGCAAACTCAGTTTCACCTTGGAAGGAACCATGAAGTTTACTTCGAATTTCACTGGGTGTAACATTTTGTCACCCACTTTAGGGACGTGCAGTCGTCCCCACCCCCACCATTGCTTTGAGAAATTTTACTTCCATAGTTTAGTCTCACCTCATTTCCCCCCTCTGTTGCCTCCCCTGCGCCTCCTTCCAGATCGAGGGTCCCCTTGAGAGGTGGAGCTGTCATTTCTTTCTGATGTAAACCATGCTGAGAACTTTTGGTTTCAAAACGGCACAAAAATCAATAAATTCAATTCACATTGACATTCTCAGACATTTCTGTTTGGGATGACAGAGAAATTTGGAGTGAAATTCCAGGATGTGCAGAACCCCCCCCCCCCCCGAAACTTCCCTGGTCTTATAATAATAATAAACAATAATAATAATACAGGTATTTCTATACCGCCTTTCTAGGTCGTCAGATTACTCCTCTGACTTTATTCAAGGCGGTTTACATGGGCAGGCAATTTAAATCCCCGTAGGGATTTTTACAATTAGAAAGGTTCTATCTTTCAAGAAACCACAACAATCAGATGTTTCGTTCTTGATCTGGCCGCACATTCTGGCCTCCATCCTCCCACCCTCAGAGCAGATGGAATAACTCGGCTCAGCTTGTCAGCTGCTTCAAGGTCGCACAGTGCTGGTGGCCTCGAACTGGCGACCTTTGGATGTTATCTTCAGGCAAATGGAGGCTCAACCCTCTAGACCAGACCTCCTGCCCTAGACCTCATCAGACTTCATCTGATGAATCTCAAATATTTCTCCCTGGGAGAAATCCTTAACTGTGCTTCAAATTTTACTTTTTTGAAATAGCACAGCCCTATTAGCAGTCATCAAGAGTACATTAACTATCAATGATGGGTATGTATGACGTGGCTCTTAAAAATGGATTGGGATGCTCAGAGCATGGGGAAAAAAATCTATTAAGGGTACAGGTAAGCTGTCTTTCTGTTTTTAAAACAATTGCAAGAAGACTACTATGCTCTCAGATGTACCCAGTTTACTTAGCCGACAGTTTTTCTTCCCATACAAGGAGATACTGCAAATGTGTTCATAGGAAAAGTTGTACATGCACACTGAACAAGTTAAATGACCATTTACAAGATTTATCATGACAAAGTAAATGTTGTCAAGGAAGAAAAAAAAAAAGGATTCCTGATTGCGCAGCACTGACAATGAAGAGCCGCTGAAGAGTTCTGTCAAAATGTAAGATTATGCTAAAACACTATTGAGAACACTGCTAATCATCTGCTCTTGTCAATTACTTGAAGGGTATCTGACAGCATATTTACATTAAACACATTTCAGAAGCAAACTCCTTAATGCTCTACCGGAATATTTTTTTCTACCATGAGGAATCCTTAAAAGGATCCCTTCATGGTGTAGCAACATTCATGACATAATGTCTAAGCCTATACTAGGTGGTTGAGTCTACTTTTGTGCAATTATCGTTGCACAGGGCTGAAAGCAAAATAACAATCATGCATAGACTATTGTTTTATTATTCATCACTATTATGGTTACATTGGCATCGGCATTCAGAAGCGGCACTGGTGTGGGGTAGCATTAGGCTGCTGGGCTAAGATTGGGACACTTGTGTTGAAATTCCCTACTCAGCCATGAAGGTCATTGGGTGATCCAAGCTGTGTCACTGTCTCTCAGTCTAAACTACATCACATTGTTGTTTTGGTGATCAAATGGGGAAGGGAGAAGCATGCAGGCCATTCTGGGCTCATTAGAATTAGCATGGGAAGAAAATCATACTAAGAATAGAGCAGCATGACGTAAAGACCAGATAATCTGGACCAAGAAGTCTACCATTTAAAAATCACCACCAGTCATCTTCAGAGTGGTGTAGTGGTTTGGGAGCAGGACCTAGGTTCAGGTTCAAATCTGCACTCAGCCATGAAGCTTCCTGGGTGACCTTACGCTAGTCACTATCGCTGGCCTCACCTCCCTCACAGGGTTGTCATGAGGATTTTTGAAGGAACTATGTACAGCACCCTGAGACCCTTGGAGAAAGTGCAGTATAAAAATGTAAATAAATAAATGTGGAATAAAATCATTCTCGACTCAACATAATGTGCTACAATCATCCAGAGTTACCACTAATGATTGTGGAGCAGACAACCGAAGAATCAAAATAATCAAAGAATAAAGAAAATAAAAATACGAATACCCTGTCAGGTGACGCACATGCAGATAGGACATGATGTGTGGGAGGGATTGGGAAAGGAATTGCTCTTTAGCTGAGATGTCACCCTTTGACTCCCAAATGTGAATTCCACGGTTGACCTGAAAACAGTGATTCCACTTGAAATGCTGACACAAATGTGACCACTGTCACTGCCTATATAGGTTATGCTGAATCAAATGTCTTGCTTGAAAGTGTTAACTGGAGCTATGACCAGATACTATAAGCAATCATTTTTCCTACTGACTTTGCAACTGATACAAAAGGAAATTTTTACATGTTTATTAGACAATAAGTCCCTGGGAGTCCCATCCCCCCCCCCCCACTGCAGAGTGCACACAACAAAACAAAGACAATGGTACTGTCAACATGACAATCTCCCATTTGAGAGAGACTGGATGTTTCACAGATGCAGAGAGGAGAGGGGGGAAGCCTTTTCCCATCTAGGTCACTGGCTTGGATTCCGCTTGCTTCAGCAGCGACCAAAAATCATTACTGTCCAGGCTGCTGTTAATGACTGACGTTTTGTGAAAGGTGTTAGCCGCCTGAAAGGCCCAGGTGTTGAGTGCATACCCTGCGTACTTGTTAACAGTCTTAGTGGGCAAGCGGATCTGTTAGAGTGGAGATGCAAACTGAACTTGCCTATCTAGAATGTGGCTTTCTGACAGCTTTAAAACGTGGTCCATAGGAAGTTGCCTGACTAATAGACCAATCCTGAGCAACTTGGCACATAGGACTGCCATGGCACCAAAAATGGCTGCCACGGTATCCTGCGTGCACCAACCAGCCCACTGTGACTCCTTGAGGGAAGCAGCCCTGCAATAGGGCTATTAGATTCTGTGGTAGCTCCTGAGTTGGTGCAGAATCAAGGAGCCCTGTGTCGGGCTGTGTGGCCTGACACGGGGCTCAGGATTCAGTGGAGCTGAGCTTTGCCAGTCCAACCCCCCTCCCGCCCCACTCCCAACTCCCACCACTCCTCTTCCCCGCTCTCCACCACCTCCCTTTGCCCTGGAATGCCTCCCCTCCACTTCCCCCATGTCTCCACTCACCGCCACCTGGCAGTTCAGGCAAGCCACCGGGCAGCGGACCACGGCTCACGCTGGGCTAGCTCTGGCACTGGGCCTGTAGTAAGGCTTGCATATGTGCCTTATACCATGTTTGCAACAGTATGCACCAGCAGTGAACCGGCGCACATAGAGCAGGATTGGACCCTGAGTCAGATCCTTTGCACAGTCAGCTGAGGAGTATATACACAGGCAGGCAGTATCTCTGAAGGGTTTCAGAGAAGGGACTTTCCAGCCTGGCCTGGAGACGCAGTGGATTGAATCTGGGGCTTTCTTTGCACTAAACTTGTGCTTGACCTTTCAAAGAGGAGAGGAGTTTAACCTTTTTACCAAATGGAATTAATACTAAAATTGCCCAGTATGTTGCAGAAGATTTTTGTTGGTTGTGAAAATTGTGAATTCTTCAAAACAAAAAACTGCTTCAAAGTATTTTTGTTGAGACAACACCTGTTCAAGGTGCACCTCCTTCCTTTGCTTTTGTTGTACCATTGTTGGTGCTGCCCGTTTTTCATCTCTTTTATTCCCCTCAGGGCAGATTTATTTTATTCATTTAATTTAAAATATCTATATCACACTTTTTTCATTAATACAGCAAAGCAAAATAATAAAATAAGCTTAGGAAAACAGGAACAAAAATAATATAAGTGTAAGCAGACCATATGAAACAAGAAACAGCAAAATAATAGAGAGCAGGGAATTTCAGCAATCAATTCTCAAAAGTCAGCTGAAATAAAAAACAGTCTTGCCTGCCATTGGAAGACTGGCAGTTTGGAACTCCTTTGAGTGAGTCCCATAGCATTGGTAATGCTGTAGTAAAGGCTCTACAGCAAAAGCTAGCTTAGCCTATCCAAAAGATGGAGTCTGGAGCTTCACCAGGTTCTTTTTAGTGGGAGGCTAATAACTGAACTGTATCTCATTTGAATAACCTCATTTATTTAGAATCTGGGGAGCACAGCACTTGCCCATTGACTAAAAGAGTATGAGTGGATGCTCATGCATCTGAGTCTGTTCTGAGAAGGAGTCTTTTAGGCAAACCAAATTTTATAGCATTAAGATATATTGCTGCTCTGTACCCAATAAAGACATGAAACATTAGCTTGGGTCAAGGACCACACATTTATTAACTGTCATCTGCAATAGACATGACCCAAGTCTAGCTTAAAGCCACCCCTTCAGCAGTACAAATCCTAAAGTGTAGCAGAACCAGGATGAGTCATTCATGCTCTGAGTCCCATCAGGCAATCCCACTTAGTTCAAGCCAGGACAAAGTTCTGCAGGCTCCCTGGTCTTCCCTGCCACCATTTAAGGATGAGAAAATCCATGGTGTATCACCTACATCAAAGTCCTTGGTGTATTGCCTACATGCAGCCTTTGAGGTGGTAAGATTACCCTGCCCAATGGAGGCCTGTCCTGTTTCCTTTGTGCTGTTCAAATTCAAGGAGTTGGACTGATAATCCTCTGCTTGCTCTTTGGGTGTCTCAGGGTGCTCACCAATATATACTAAGACTCACTTTCCACTTCCACACTGCCACTGCTTGGGTGTGACTGATTACAGCTACCATTCCCATGCAGTTGGACAATACTACATAGGCAACTCCCTTGATCAACAGCCAACAGGTAGAGGGGGAAAAAATCCTACTCATCCATCACTAGGCCAGCTAATTGCATACCATATTTACAGGTACGAGCATGTGGCAGGTTGCCACATTTCATTCCTGACCGAGGTACCTGGGTGGGAGAAATCACTTGATGTCCTGATCAGTTCCTTCCCTGGGCAACCTTATGTATTACCACCGCCTATCTAGACTCCTGCTTTCCATCAAAGGGGTGAAGCAAACCTGCACCCTAATAAGAAGGGCAATATTCTGGAATGGAAGTATTTTTTGTGCATGATCTTTTACCTATAGTATGTGTGTGTGAGTGAGTGAGTGAGAGTTCTTATGTTCAAATCCCACCATTCACATCATGTCTGCTGAACCTTGACTACTGATTCTGAATTCATACGTTCCTGTTGGTAAGGTAATTATACATTTTTTATACTAGATAACTAGGGCGCTTGATACAGGCCTGCAGCAGGTTAAGAACATAAGAACATAAGAAGAGCCCCACTGGATCAGGCCATAGGCCCATCTAGTCCAGATTCCTGTATCTCATAGCGGTCTACCAAATGCCCCAGGGAGCACACCAGATAACAAGAGACCTGCATCCTGGTGCCCTCCCTCGCATTGGCATTCTGACATAGCCCATTTCTAAAATCAGGAGATTGCACATACACATCATGGCTTGTAACCCATAATGGATTTTTCCTCCAGAAACTTGTCCAGTCCCCTTTGAAAGGCATCCAGGCGAGATGCCATCACCACATCTTGTGGCAAGGAGTTCCACAGACTGACCACACACTGAGTAAAGAAATATTTTCTTTTGTCTGTCCTAACTCTCCCAACACTCAATTTTAGTGGATGTCTCCTGGTTCTGGTGTTATGTGAGAGTGTAAAGAGCATCTCTCTACCCACTTTATCCTTCCCAT